>NW_015374139.1:0-194833 GCF_001272555.1 Dufourea novaeangliae | reverse complement strand
GGGAAAGAGAGAGAGAGAGTGTGTGAGGCGTCTGTGTGTTGCCCTCACTCTCTACCCTCTCTTTGCTGGATACGTTCGAAGGCGTCGGTTCGATATGAGGCGCCAGGCATACAGACCATGCTTACTTTCTATTTTCAACTCGTGCTGGTGGATTCGATCGTGCTTACTCGCAATTCGAATTACTGGAATGACGAGACCCTATTCGTTGATACACTGTGGAAACATACGCGCGTCTGAAAATAACAAAAGACGCATGCACAGTATTTTACTCCGAAATACGTTACTTTGTTTTTTTCGCGCGAACCGCCAGATCGATTCTATTCTCTTGCTCGCAGAGGTTCGCATTTCGTTTGTAGATAATTTGGAAAATAGTCAGGTACCGTGAAAGTAACATTTCAGTGAAATACGTTGTTCAGTCGAGAACGATTTGAAGGTTATGTCCGCCTCCGCCGGGAGACTGCGAGCAAGAGGAAGAAACACCAGGGGCAAAGCAAAGAATTCCATTGGACGATCGTTTTAGAGTAATCTAGAGTCGCCATCGCCTTGACCGTGCCGGTAAAATATGCGTTTCGCAGAACTCTCCATTGACTTGTTCGCCGCGTTAAGAGGGGCTTCCGCGAAAGAGAGGTTAGGGTTCTCGGTGAGGAAATACGGACAGGGGGCACTTTGCAGTGAAAGTAAATACATACGTTGGCTTCGTATTTCTCCATTTAATGTTCTATTAGCTTCCCAAATACGCTATTCAAGCATTCAGAACAAGCTCATTTCGTATTCTTATCGCTGGCGTTATTTTAATCTCCTCGTCGACATAAATATGCCAGTCTCATTTTGTGAGCAAGTAGTACCCAAATGATATTTCCATTACGACTATATTTTACCGACTTACGCACTCGAATAAGTTAATGGATCGTGGAAAAGAGGTTGACCTTGATCGCCCTCCCCCTTACGTACACTTTACAAATTATTTTCCAACGATAAACAGATCGTTCTCTTTGCATAACGAGTGTTAAGGCTTACACATCTAGTTTTTTCCGCAGTATTTCACTATGACCATTAATTGGCACGCATTTCTATTCGTAAAATTCAGCTTTATATTTGAAATAACATATTTACTACTCCATTACCAGATGTTCAGATCCCTAATATTGAAAAACCTTTCCCATTACGTTCATACTTTACCGACGAGTCTCTAGTTCGAATAACGCATCAACGCAGATCGGCAGAATAAAGGCGACCAACAACTTGTGTGTAATAGTTAGCTCTCTCTCGTCCCTCGAGTTAGCCGCGAATCGAGGCAGGTATATCGCGGCCGGGTGCATTTTGCCGGGCCAGGTAGGCTCCGAGCGAAGGGGGACAACAGGGCTTTCCCAACGGAAACCGGGCCCCCAGGGGCCCAGAGATCCGGGCCCCGGTCGGATTGGATTTCGCGGACAATGAAGCTGACCTTTTTCTTTCATTCGTGTCGGTTCGTGTGCGTAACGTGGGACACAGAGCACCTCGCCGGTTCGGACCGTAATCCTCGAAATCGTTCGATTCATTGCACCTCCCTCGAGAACTTCGGTTCCTTCGATGTTCTGGAAATGTATATTGGTGGTGTTTGCTCCGAAAATCGGCCTTTCGCCATTCATTTGTCTGCCTTCGACAATGAACGAGCGTTAGGTTTGTAATTCCACGTAAATAACAATTGCATTGTCGTTTAGGTTACGGGTCTCGGGGAGTTCGTATTGCCCCGAAGTTTTCTGTTTCGTCATGGTCAACGGGGGAGCTCGTTTTTACGCGCGTTAACACGTCTACGCTGGCGCCCGATTCCCCGTAACGCGGCTTAAAAGCCCCGCCGGTCGCGTAATTGACGTTAATACGCAGATCGTATTACTCGCTTTGTCGTTACGGTTTTTTTTTCTTTTTTATTTCTTCCTTGTGCAAGTGCTTGGGCTCTCTCGACTCTGACGATGTGGAGGATAGGGTAGACCAGAGGCGGGACGTGGTCTTGTAGAACTTAAAATTACATTTCCGAACACTTTAAAAATGGTTGACCAGTGAACCGTTGGTTAGACGCGTGGCATCGTCTTACGAATATGTAAAAAAAACTTAGAATTCTACGTTGTTGACATGATCTAAGCCTCGAGAGAACGATCAAATGCAAAAGACCAAGATAATCGTGCGTAACGATCGATAACACGATACCAACGATGCGGTTAGAAGGAATATATCAATGAAACGGCCACGTGACAAGGTATCGATGGCAAGGTAACGCCACAAGGACTACGTTAACACGACAGGAGAAAACACCGACCTCTCTCTAAAAAAAAAAAAGAAAGCGTTTCAAAAAGGTCACGTCACTATTGTAGTGGATTAAAACCATCGTGAACTAAATGAATACTGTTTATTTTTTCGCCACCAAAATCGAACGATCAACCGTGATCTTCCAGAGCTGCTTCCGGTAACGGACAGTTCGGAAAACGACCAGAAATTACAATATCAAAGGATATCAAAAACAACTTTGTTATTTCTTCAACTCTCGAGGCTACCCTTCTAGTTGTTCGAAACTTTGTCCACGAATGACCGCAAGGTTCCACAAAACTTCTCACTCGATGCATCCCCTTTCGCCGGGGCAACACGCCCTCACCCCCCAGAAAAAGAAGAAATCGAACTCACGAGCGCTTGGTCGACACGGCCGCAATTATGCCCGAATCCGTTCGACTGCGGGGCGAATTTGCATCGACGACAGTACGAACTGGGGGACGAAAGGGGGTGGATGTGGACCCGGGCGACCCTCGTGGTTCCCCGTTTAAGGGTCCAGCCGATGGCGAACGATCGATCGGTCGACGCTCGCCTCGGAATATAGTATATGTACACCGCCCGATAGACGATGAGAATATCTCACACACACACACCGTGTCCTATATTTCGAAATACACGTCGAAGGAAAAACTGGTGGGTAGGAAAATCCGGCGTGATAAAAAACAAAAATAAAATTAGCGAGCCTAGCTGGATTGAATGTCGACACGAGGAACGGTGAGCTCTCCCGAATGACGTTGCATCGCGAGACCCGTCGTTTGCTTCCGAGCTGGTTCGGCGGGAAATAATATTGAACCATGAAAAATCAGGATATAACCTGCTGATTCTATAAAAAGAAATAAGTCCAAAGAAAAGAATACATCTTTTTCGTCTGAGGTTTCGTTTTCGAGAAAATCGAATTTGAAGACGGATCTGGAACGTGTGGATTTGTCATGGTGGTAAGTAGAAACTGAATGCAATGAGCAGACGCACCCCGGCCAAGTCCTATTCACCTGCACGCGTGTTCAACAGATTTTTAAATTCGATTGTCTCGAAAACGTTGCCTTGAATGCAAAAATGTTATTCTTTCTTTTTTCAACCTATTTTTGCATGTACAATCATCTTTGCCTAAAAAAGGAGACGTGTTTTCTTTTTTTTTTTTTTTTTTTCCATTTCAAACGAAAATCCGATGGAGCAGGACTGCGTGCCGAATATTATTTCGTTCGGTTTATTTATTATCTCGCGGAATTGGCCGGTGGTAATACCAGGCGGATTAACATTGTCGAATAATACCGCAGGCAAGCTCATGACGGTATAATCTCCTTTGAATTTTTTTCCGTCCGAAAAAGTTTCGTCTTTTTCACCCGCTCTCCCACCGTTCGGGTTGGCCGAACGAGAAGTTGTAGTCCGACCGAGGAACATTTTGAAATTAACCGACCGTTGGTGGCCGGGATTTGCGGGGGTGGACAAAGAACGGCGCGGAATCGATTGCAATTGTTCGAATTTAAACGACGCTTTTTTCTATCTTCGGCGCTGGGTATAAATTACTTGCTTTTTTACTTTTCGAACTGTCGGTGCGTACTACCCCAAGGTAGTATAAAAATGGTATCTGTATGGAAAATACAGGGATAATTCCGTTAATTAACCTTCGTAATATCGATAACATTTTTCGATCGAGGGTTTTTTTAAAACATTTGGACAGCATTCTTTTCCATCAGAATTATTCATCGGAACATTCTACGTCGTTCTGCAGATGGATTCGAACAGATCCGTCAGAGGTCGGTTAAGTTTGAAATTGTTCCGCGCCGGTGGAATTGAAAGTTTAAAATCCATCGCCTTTGATCTCAGCAGTGGTGTCGCGTGTCGTAAACACCCGATCGAACCTCGGGTAGTATCGAGTTAACGGAGAAAGATTGGAAACGTTGAGCTTCGAGAGAAGTTTCGAGTAAGTTCAACGTCGACCAGGGAGCCCCGGGATTGAAAGTCACTTTTCACGAAGCAATCTTCCTGATTGGGGCGGCCCAGGTTTCACTCCGTATCGGAGCGCTCCTGTCTCCGTTGTTCGGTAGAGAAGCTTCGTCGATAAACGAATGAAAGGAAAGATCGCCGCTCGATTCCGTGTTTCTCCCGTGTGCGATTGAAAGTGTGTTTAACAATTAAATCGACTCGGGTGTCGTTTGTTGTCTCCGTCGAAGTTGTGCAAGATTGATTTCGTTCAACGAACAAACATCTAGGAATCCATAAAATGTGTGTACATTTAAGTTACTCTATTCTACGAATATTCACAAGAGTCTTCCAGTGTGTTTTCAGTCACTCTTCCAGAGGTTTCAGTTTCCAAGCATGTTCGTGATTTTTCAGCGCAAGCTTTTACGTCAGACGATCGATCGAGCCCAGTGGATCGAAGCTTTGTTCGCGGATTTCGATCGAACAGCGGCTATTTTTATTCCCGGTTTCCAACCCCCCGATTCCCCAAGGGGTCATGCCCCGCGAAAGCACGCGAAACAACCAGGGCGCGCGCGCGCACGATTCGTCGCGTGTTCGCCCGTCCAGCATTAAAGACCACGCGTTCTCTTAACTGCCATTGGACAATTTTATAACGTTCCCGACTCACGTTGCATATCGTATAAATCGTGATCATTATAGAGACCAGCCGCTGGTTCTGAGGATCGAAAAGAGTACAAAGGAAAACCTAGATCCAACGTAGTGGGTGCCTCGAGAAGAAAATGATTAATTCGATTAAAACGGGGCTCGAGAGTCACACAGAATTTACGAACGGATATGCTCATTTTTCAATTCTTCCCGATGAAAAATCCTATTCTGTTCCCGTCAGAAAGAAGATTATCCCGGGGACAATGGGATTAATTACGCGGCAGGCTCGGCCGGATACGAAGAAATATTTTCCACGGCAGGAACGAGACTGTGCGCGCGCTTTTGGAGGAAATGTATCTCTTGAAGCTTATACGACGCCCAGCGTCGTTAAACCGACGTATACGTGTCAAGGCCCTTTTTCTATGAACAGCCATTAATTTTTTTTTTTCGCCACGAAGAAATTATCGTTCGTGAATACACTTAGCGTGAGTGGAATTATTATTACGAGAAAGAGAGAGTGAAGGTCTTGTTCTTGTTGAGGGCTGTGTTTGTTCTCCAATTTATTGCTCCGTGGATAAGGAGTTCCTTTCACTCGGTCTGCTGTACTAAATGGAAAGTATCTCTTTTGTCCCACGGTGAAAAAGAGGGTTTTCCGCGAAGTGGACGCGCGGGGGTAGGTCTGATTAATTAGGAAACTAAAAATCTATTTGTTCAGTCCTTGCGAAGTACGGATAGACGAATGTGGGAAGAGAGGGAGCGAGCTTGTGGGGCTAGGCAAATGTTTGAGGAGCTCGCTTTTCAAATAGTCGACCGTCGTCGGGCGCGCGCACGCTGCAGTTAGGCGATGGAAGTCGAACGGATCTTTCGGTTTACGGAAGTAACTAGCTACTTGGAGAAACTTCGCACCGGAACGCGTCAGGAGACAACGTAGGAGAACCGAGAGATACACCATTGTGTCGGCCTGCAACAAGCACGAAATACAAACACTTTCCGGGCGGTTGTGATGTCATTTTCATTAACACTGCGTAGACTTTAAGGATGAAAATAAAATAGGAAATGTTATTTACAGTCCAGTTTTATCGGGTTCAGAATGTTCTACGAGAATCGCGTAGATAAATCGTGGATCAGGATGGAATTGAATATCGTGAAATTTCGATGTTCGTTCAGCTGATAATCGTAACTAATGATTCCAATTAAACTACCGTTTCGCAAGCGTTCCACGAAAGTGCGGGTAAACAAGGACGTCCGGCTCGTGTCCGGCAGCTGATACGGGAATTAACTTATAACGCGACCAGGCAGGCCGGATTAAGATTGATGATTAAATAGAGCAACGTTCTCGCCTATTGTCTTGCCGCGAAGGAGACAACACGGTTCCATTATTCACGATCCACCAGCGACACGACGCGCCGGCATTTGCGTCATACTTCCTGACATTTGACATCGAACACGTCGGTTAATTTCGGACGGGTCAATGAGTGGTTTATTCGCGGTGAAAATCGATGGATGAAGGACCCGATACACTTATTATAATTGCATTTGTATATTGATGCGCCTTGCTGGGATAAAATGGAATGTGTATGCTTTTATCGGTGACCCTTTCTGAATGCAGTCTCCACGACGTTACCTTGAAAATAATTATCGAACTATTTATCGAAATACGAGAAGAGCAATGAAGGTGCTGTAATATTGAATGAATGGGAACGATTATTCTGTAGTTTCTTTGACAATTATCTGTTCATAACTGACGATCACTAATTTCTGTCTTATCATAATTAGAATTACGTACTAGCAGATTATCATCAAACAACGAAATTACAATACGTTATTTGTATTTATGAATTGAGAGTATCTAACGGTGGCTGAATAGCAAGCAACGTATACAGTTCCAATGAACGAATATTATAAATTTTCATTCGGCAACGTATAAATTTAACAGAATCTCATCCGAGAGTTAACAAGTGTTCGATAATGTATAAATCAAGGTCATAAATCCGGGCTAAGCGATTCAAGAAGATAGGATAGTCGTTTATTCTTCCCTGAATCGCTTCGTATCACGGGTTATTATTATCTGCCTCGTTTGTTGCTCGTGTTTCGGATAATTGACGGGGCATGTGCCAACAACCGAGGAAATTTTCGAGACGGTTCTCCGTCGTCGAAAATATCATTTCATAATTCAACTGATTTATCATTGGGATGGAGACATCAACGTGTACATAGACCGCCTCGATCGTTCCATTCTAAACTTCGAAATTATTTTACCTCGTCGTGGACCCGGAGTCGCGAGGATACGGGCGCGATTGATCTCCCTCGTTTCGGTTAAACGTTCCTCTGCGGGTACCAGTATAATCGCAGCAGACCGGAAGTAAGAACGAAACCTCGAAGAGAATCAAAATTAAACAATCTTTCATCTTACATGCGGTTCAACAGTTATTATCATTAGTTAAAGGGTTAAACAATGCATGGTCTCAACCGAACGTGACCTACGATTATTCGAGCGTTGGCTAACGAAAATTCGGAGAGAAACGAATAAAGTCATAGCGGAGTAAGGAACCAGCGAAATTTTCCTTATCCACTAGCATTGCTGCTTTACGAGCCCCCACTAAATTTGAAAGGTACGACCTCCACCTTCCTTTTTATACACCAAGATAAATTCCGAAGTTTCGAGCTGTAAAAAAAATATATATTCCAGCGAAAACTCCGTCCCCGAATTTCTCTCAAGCTTTTTCCGGTGTCTCCCAGTTTTCGAAAACTCGGTGGACCGTATGATCTGCGATCGTTGTGCACGATTCTTAAAAAAACAAAATTGAAATGCTCGTTTATAGCAAAAGTGTCCACGCGTGGGTCAATATCGTCTCTGGATCCGCCCAGGGGGAAATCCTGACGATCCCTTTCGACTGGATCCGCAGAGAAGCGGTGTTGGCAACGGTCCAATGAAATTTCGCATCGGCCGCACAAAGCGCCGTGTTCTCCTTCGGCCATTTTCGCGGAGCCCAGCTGCGTGGATAATTTTCGAGAAATTCGCCCGCGAGAAAAACAGCAGACGCTGGGTTCGTTTTCAAAACATGTCTATACTAGACGCCAAATAAAACCATAACTGACAAATTTCGGTCGTGTTTGCGCATATTCCTCTCGGTTACCTTTGTTACCAACATCTTAAACAATTGAGAATCACAATAATTCATGAGTAGACTGCGGATTTTATGCATTTATTTATGCATTATTTTATGCAATTATTTGGCGTATACTATACTTCGTTCGGCTCGCGATTTCTGCCTCGACGACATATCTCGAGGTTACTTCTTCTGGTTTTCCTTTTTTTTTCTCTCTCTTTCTTGCCGTGTTCGGATCGTTTTCGTGCTCTTATTTATGTTAATTGGGGGGAAACGGACTCGAACGGGGCGAAACTGTCGTGAGATTTCACGGGTGGATTCTGCGCGAGTCCTCGGTCTGCAATTAAATATTTTTTACGACTGTGTATGTGTTCCATTAAGAATTCGGAGGGTACACCGTGATTTTTCAACCCCCGTGCACGCACGCAACACACGAACTCTCATTATATATAAAACCGTTCGTCATCGGCCGGATGATTCACGCCTGAATCGGGGCACTGTTTTTAGATCGAGGATCGTGGGCTACTTGTGGCCTAGCTTGTGGATCCGGGCGCTCGTGGTCCACGAAAATTAGCGTGTAATTTTTTTGCGGAAAAACAGGTTTATTCTGCTCGCGATTGAGTCCCCTATTCTAGTGCAAACGGCAGTTTCTAAGATCGTCTTCCTGGGATTTAACACTAGAACTACCAAGCAAGTCAAAATGACTTGTCGATACACTCTTACAACGACGATTAAAAAGTTATGACAATACATTTTCTCTGATCTTTTGCACCTTTTATTACGATATGAAAGTGAAGAAATTTTTTTTTTATCTTTCACTCCTTATTCGAAACTTTTCATCTAGATAATGAATTAGCCCATCTCTGGCAATAAATGGGACATCTAACCCTATTCGTCAGAAAACGCTTCCAGTATGACCGTAGCTTCAGCCTTTTATACTTCAGTACGAGTACGACCGTGCACTATCCTCGCTCGTAAACGCGCAACAAAAACCGAAATCCTGAATTGCATGTAGCTGTCTCTGTCGAGCAGTTAATGGGTTAAACGGCTCGATAAATTCCCGTTGCGGTTACGTTTTCGTGGATTCCTGGGCTATCGGGTTAACGCGTCCGTGAATGCCAAGGAGGGAAACCGAGAGAGGCGATCGATGCGTTTCCCCCAGCTGCGTACCGAGACGATAATCGACAGGGAATATTATTAACCGCAATGAATGTGGCTGACGAACGGTTGAGGCCAGCAACCCCGAGCCACGGGGACAGCCTCGACCCTGGTCTCTGTGTTGTGTGTCGGAACCCACGACATCTGTCCGTTTTCGAACCGCTCGACGGCTACGACGAAGCCGGAACACGGAGTCGAATGCCAACTTCCACCGGGACACACGGTCGGTTTTATCGATGCATCGTCGCTCGTCATCGCGCCACTCGTGTTTACGGCACATTGTTGCTTCTCTACTTTACGTTACATAGTGTGTCCGTTTCTGAACAGGCGTGGGCGGCAGCCATTTTCTTACTTGGCAGGCAAGTGTTGGTGCGAATGACGCTAATTTTTTATATCACGGAGGAATTTTTTTTTTTTTTAATTCCCGTGGTTGTTGATACTGTGTGATTCCGTGGGTGCATTAATTGGTACTTCTTGAACAATAATTGCTTTATTCTATAGTCGTTTTTGCGGGTTTAGGAAAATCTGCGCTTAAGACAGGGGAGAAAGAGAAAGCTGGTGAGAATGCTTGAAAAGAGGAAGTTTTCCCTTGCAGACGCACGGGTCAGATAGATCATTAAAGACTGTGACTAATTTCTATCTCTAAATGCAATCAGTAATTCCGGTGAATTTACGTAAGGAATTTGATAAAAATTTGAAATTGTATCTAGATGGTTTTTCTTTGAAATTCCGTGTCTGTATTGAAATTTGTATCAGTGTCTTATGTACATACATTGACTGGATGTTCAATGGTTCTCCTAGAAGTTCGATTTCCCTGTCTTGGAGTAGAGTTTCCATACGATTATAATTTTCAGTAGCAGCTAAGCACATACATACAACCACTGGAACAAAGAGCTGAACTTTCCAATTGGCCTATTACTCGTAGAGCCGATACCGCGTGTAAAACTTTTTCCTTTCCGTGTCGGTAAGATCTGCAGTTTTGAAAGAACAAATTTTCTCGTAGAAGTTCGTTTTACGATCAACAAAGACCTGTTTTCCCATTCCAACTCGACTCAATAAAATTGTATTTTAAAGATATATGTAGTATACTTAATTATATCTAACTTCCAATTAGAAAATTTAAAAATTAATATATATAATATTAAATATTTTTATAATTATACTTTTTACACCAACGAAAAGTGATCGTCAGATGGGTGCGTGTGGTTAAGACCGCGGTTTAAGCAGTAATTTCGGAGCGGTTTAAACGACAGGGGATTAATATCGAGAATGAAGAATCACTGTTGGCACGTGTATCAGAGTGCAGGCATCAGTAGCATTGCTTAAAAGCGCGTGCCATTGCGTTCGCCGGATGGCCAGCCGTGTTTTCCACGGGGGATAAATATATCCATCTTGGTGTCGCGATTTATTTCGTTTCCGCGGGAACGAAGGTGAACACACGTCCGCCCGGATAAATGAAAGGGCCACGGGGAGTGCAAATGGACCGCGTCCGGTCGACGGCAGAGTTCGCTAACTCAATCATCCGGGTAACCGTGTGTGCCCCGGCTGAACATTCGAATCGTCCGTTCCGTCGTGAAAAACCACCACGATCCCTCTATCCGGGGATTTTTCTTTCAAACTTGTTAATCGAGTCGTACACCGATGGAACGTTCACGCTGTCGTTCCAGACTCGAAAATGTGAGTTGTAGGTGTATTTTAACTTGATGTTACGGCATTAGTACGCGGACACCGGAAAAGATATTTTAATAAAGCCATTAAAACGGTTGGCCAGGCGAGAAACGGATTGCTCACGGTTAACAAATGCGTCGAATCGAATAAGTAAGACAGTAATGGCGCAGCTTTAAATGTAATATCCCCGTCGACGATTAATTTTCCCTGGAATTATCTCCGCGGTCATTTATGCTAATTAGAAACTCGCGCGTGCTACCTATATCCCCACCCCCTGTGCCACCCAAACAATTTCAAGAATTCCGTAACTGTGCAAAACGCGGACTCGTTTCTCCTGGATATCAAGCATAAGCTACCCACCCCCATCCCCTTATCACAGCGAATAGTTTCTAAACTCTTGTTTACGGAACAATAACGACGAAACGATGGCAATTTTCCACGAAACGAAACTTGTCGTCCTTATCAATTACGCCGATTAATTAATTTTAATCGCCGCGCTCATCCGCGTTGCTGTGCGCCGGCTGTAAAACCGAATTAATTGCATTTTGTCGTTGGCGACCTGGATAAAGCGCCAGGTGTGATATCCGATTCCCGGGGATTAATCGTTTGCGGCGTTCGATCCCCTGCTGGTGCCCGATTTTAAACGAAATATAATAAAAACCGATGGGAGATATATAGATATATAAATTATACATATATGAAAATTTCGTTTGTACGTTTAACGATCGATGTTCATCGAACTATCAGTTTCCGCTGGTACGAGGGAAAAAAACGCGATATTCCCGCGGGCAGTTTATCGGTCGATGAACTAGTATATCCGTGAATAACCGTTGGGGAAATTAAACTATACCGAGGCGAAAAATTACCCTCGAGAAACGCTCGGAAAACGATGATGGGTAATCCTATTAGCGGAGTTAAGCGTGAAAAATCGTCGTGGAAGACAGGCGGGGTCCGCTTTGGGTGGAACAATTTCTCGCTACGTTCGCGGCAGTTTAACTTCGGCTTAGGTTCGCGTAACTTCGTCGTCGTCGCGAGTGGTGGTGAACTTACAGTCGATGAACTACTTGTCCTGCGAAAAAGTTACCAGCGGTGGACGACTGCTACTTTGTGCTTCGCGTCGCGCCTTGCAACTCTGTAATTCCCTTTATACGCCGGAGAAAGTCCCGTCCCGGAGAAACTCTACCGCGCTTTTCGTCCAACTCTGCCATCTTACAGCGAGTCGCGTTATTTTGCTGAGATCCCGAGAAAATTGTTCCATTGGCTCCGTCGAATCGTAAAGTAACTTTAGACGGCTTTGGTTTCGTTTAATAAATTACAGGTAATTCGATTTTCACTTTGCCAAGGAATTCCGTTCAATTATTTTGTTTTTATTCGATATTTACATAAACAGACGCTCTTGATTTCATTGGTTTCTCACGTACGAATGCAAAACAGTTGGTTTTGTGTTTATTTTCCCTACGAATAAAATTTTACTCATACTGTTTGTGTTAACCCTCACAGACCACGTTGACCAGGTCTGTTTGACCCTAGCTTTCGAGAACTTCATCAAATCCAACAGTTTCTGTTAACTAATTGAAATCAGTAATTGTCTATATTAAATGGGATAAAAAGAATGGCGATGAACAAAGAAATTTGTCAAAAACTGAGGGTTAATATACCTGTAAAAAGGTAGATTTGAATCCTTTTCCATCCGAAAAATTTCAAGTAATAAATGACTTCGTTCGTTCGAAAAATCAGGTATCAGCACATTTTGCAGACCGACGCAGCAGTACCGTGCATCGATCATCAATTCCCCGCTCCTTTCTCGAATCATGCGATTCTTCTCTCTCGATCGCAGCAACCCAGAATAATCCTAATACACCCGAGGCTCTGTGTTTTTGGCCGGTTCTGTGGGCGCCAGGCAGTCGAAAGATCTCGTAAAATTCTCCACGGCAGACTAGGGAAAGCAGAGGGAAAAAAAAGAAAAAAAGAGTTGCGGCCGAGTTAATATCCTCGGACCACAAGGAATTCTTTGTTGGTCTGTTCCAGGCGAACTTAATCTTCCGCGCGTACGTGGGGGGAGGGAAGGTCGAAACGAAACGAGCAGTAGTAGTCCATCACCGAAGACGAATCGCGTGACTTTCTCACGGGACGGTCTCTTGGAGTCTCGAAGCAAGATTTCCAGTCGGGAAAAGCCTCCCCCGCGAGACGTGTCGGTGCAGATATCGATCGGTCCGGGGGTAGTCGCAGCTTCCCTTTAAGTCATCCGGGGCCCAGGACCACCCACGCGTCCGCCCCTGTTTCCACCCTCCACCCAACCTCTGCCCCCTCTTCGTCCGCCCACAGTTCCCATTCCGCCCACGCAACCTGCAGTTTCATCCACCTAGGACACCCCCGTCTGTCTCCCTCCACCACCCCTCGCCCACACTCGGCGAGCAAGCCCTCTCTCTTCCTCTCCCCTTGTTTTCGCTGTCGCTGACTCTCTCTTCAAGGTTCCGCCGTATCGACGCCCGCTGTGTTTCCCTTTATCCCACCGACGTTTTTTCGACCTTGACTCTCCTCGAATTTCTTTATATACCTAACCGTATACTCCCGTTTTTTTTTCACCCCCGTGAGTGTTGTGGCGAGGGGAAGCACGGTTTTCGAAACGAGAGGGAAAATTGACGGAGGCCAGATGGGACGAACCGTAGATAGGGGATGATCGAACGCGTGGGGCAACCTTCTCTGCTTACACAACGTGTGCTACTACCCTTATGATGGATGCAGTTCAGGGCTCTGTGTAATCTGACCGGCGAGATTAGCGTGTGTAGGGTAGATTGTAGCGGAAACCAGTTGTCGGGAATTGATTGTGGTTGGCTTATGATTTTATATCGTTGGCGACATCTCGTGGTATCCGATTCTCGCGTTTCTTCCTCGTTACTGGGGATAGCGGTCGCCACTGGTAGGCATAACTGGGGTGAGCCACTGAGGCTGGGTATTCGGGGGGTCGTCCACCTTTGGGAAAGCCTCGAATTTCCCCGTCTCTGACCTCAGGATGGTCCCTACAGTTTCCGTCCAGAGATCGATGATAGGTGGACGGTTTTTAGACAGTGGACACGGTTCTCAGAACCAGCGTCTCTCTTTGTTAACGTCACGAATAGCGTCTCGAAGCGTAATCTGTTATTCATAGAGACTCTCTCCTTCCATCACGCCCCTTCCACCCCCACGCAAGGACCTAGTGATGTTTCTATCGGAGAGTTCGTTGAATCGTCCGAGTGTACGTGTACCGTCGGGCTTTCTGAACCGCAGTTTCCAGCCTCCGGAGAACTTGTCCTCGCTCCGCCTCTGTCACCTGCTTTGTCCCTTTTCAGAGGGTGAGAGTTAAGTGCCACTTGCCGCGGGAGTATTTTCGATGTGTTTCAGCTGGGGAACTTGACACCGTTCTCCCGGTGTCCGCTTTGCGCGGTTGCTGTCTCGTAGCCCTCTCTGCTCCCCCGCGGAGCTTAGTACGTGCCGACCTTCGGTCGGGCCCTGTTCGCCCGGGATCGGATTTCGAATACGTACACTCGGGTCGAATTTTCGAGACACTCGGGGACTGCCTTTGCAACCGTTAGGATCCATTGACCGGTGGAAAATCGTGTCCACTGCATTTTCCTGGAAATTTTACTCTGGGCTTAACACGTTCGCTACCAATGTCACGTATATGTGACGCTCCAATTTCTAAGTCAGCATACTTTATTAGATAAAAGCAGAGTATTCTTTTGCAATATTCACCTGGGCTTTAGGTCATTCATTATCTTTGTGTTATGTAATACCTGGTCAAAAAGATAAGTCGTATCATCTATGGGCCCGTTTAAGGCGTCCCTAGAATTTCTTTAATCTTCAAAGAAACTCTGTGAAATTCTCCGAGACTGAAACCGAGTGTTCGATACAGCCGATCGAAAGGTGCCCTCGAGGGAAAATTGAGAAGACCGGAAGCGGCTGACCGGTCATTCTCTGCTCCGTGAAATACAGCCCGACTGCTGGCGTTTTCTAGGTTTTCGCGTTGCCCAGAAGGCTTTCCTCCTCTCGCAAGAAGACCGTGAGTATCGATCTCCCAGCATCGTATACGAAATCTCTATCTCCCTTCTCCCACGTGGCTCGTATTCATTATATTTCGCCTTGGTGCGACAGAGAGAAACGAACAGAGTGAGGCTGGATAACAGGGAGAGGGGAAAGAGTAGAGTAGATGTAGAGAAGGCCTCAGGAACGAGAGTAACGTAGAAAATGGGGGAGACTTGGACTGCATTCGTCGTTAATGCGGCCGAAGATAATGACCGGGGTCATCGACGAGGCTATCTTGCGTCTTCCACGATCGCAGCTGGAACTATTGCGCTGAAAGTTTATTTATATGTTTGATTGTTCTGCCACTTCTTGGCTCGTCCGGTGGGTGTTCAAAGTGGGAGTTAATTCTTGACCCATCTTTCACCTGGAAAGTTATAACACGCCTGAATCCACCGATTGTTTCTATTGTGAATGATGACGATGCTTTTGAAGATTATCATTCGATTACATTGCATCTGTAGGTATTTACTTTTCAATAGACCCTCTTCGATTCTCGTTCTAGGGTTAACACTCCGCTGAGTTGGGTCTCGGGGACGTAAATTTTGAAAAATCGTGTAACCCACTACAATTCATATTTAAAAATATTATACAATATATAATGTTACTCAGAAGTAATTATTAACTATTCGCAATCTTCATTCCTGATGTCACACTTGCAAAACTGCCTCTATATAAGATGACTTCTATGTAGTCGGAACAGACTAGCTACTAGTACATAGAGATCAGTGGTTTTAGCGGACACCCTATTAATTTCCTCACCGGAAATGACGTAAAAATTCATCGGCCCGTTGGAGATCTATCGGGACGCGCACGTGGTCCCGGCGACACTGTGTTCGGCGCGCGACCTCAACCCAAGCGGAGCCTGAAGAGGGTCGCGCAGCTACACAGGGACCCCACGGTGGTGGTGCCGTTACCGGGATTTATGGCCGCCTCGATATTAAAACGCGAACGTAATTTACGAGCTGAGCCGGCGTGCGCAGCTGCCGGCAACGCGCAGACGTGCGCCGCGCCGCTTCAATCGTGTGTTTTGCCCGCGAGATCGAGAAACTATAGCGGCGGTTCCCGTGACGGAAACCGGAACGTGGATCGCGGCCCTCGTGGCTATTAAATCGGTGATCCTCGATCGCAACGAGTATTGGCGTATCACACCGGGTGAATTGATAACGTGTTTGGCTGTCCATCTACATTTAATTTATCAGTCTATCTTTCTCATATGCAGGGTGTCCCATTTACGTCGACCGACACGAATATCTCCAATTCTTCTTGAATGGAATCAATAATTGTGATTTCTGTGTTCATTCCCATTGGTTTACCTTTTGCACCAGGGTGATGTTACAGTGTTCTGTACGACTACTCTCTAGTAGCCCACTGCCAATGGCGAACACTTGGGGATTAATTACAATTGTCACGTACAAGTAAGCAAAGAAGGTCTGCAGACTAAGTAACGAGGCATTACCGTATTTCCAACCGTGTCTGTGTTTAATTATAGATCGCGTCGATTTCGATTGCGGGTTGCGTGATTTCGCAAGGATACTGGTGGCGGAGGGGAGGGGGCGGTTGCATCCGGAGCGGTACAAACGATAGGGAGAGATGGTTCGATATCGATTTTTTCGGGGAAGACCGTCGTTGGTCTCGCGTGCCCGAACGAAACTAATTTCTATTCCGCCCCGAGCAGCACGGCCGACACACGAGTGTTTATCCTATTATGTTTGCGAATTATCTGTCGCGATAGCGTTCACGATTTTCGGGGTCGCAAGTGGACGGGTTCCTCGGCGTCGTGGCTTACGGAGGGTTATCTTTATTTGTCCGTGGTGGACGTTACCGCGGTTTATCTCGAATACCGGCGCGTCCGCCTGCCCGGGCAAGGTCTTTTTCGCAATTTCCACTTATACCGATCGCGCGACTGATACACAAACACCCGCCCACACTAATTTGTGCTTTGTTATTTTGTGTTTCAGGTAAGTGTCCAAATTGTTCCGTGCCTCTCATTCTCACTGTCCGGTACCGTGAGTCACATTTCCATACGTTTGTTAATTAGAGGTTTTACCATATTACTGCTGTTTGACGCTTCGTTTTCAGGCAGCCTTGTATGGTACACATTGTTATTTACTCGATATGTAAATATGTTTCACGAAGCTTTTTGTGGTATTGAAAGTATACAGTTGATCGAGTCCATGAAGTAAAAAATAGACCAGTCGATAACAACGTCGACGTTGTTTTTTTTTTTTTTTTTTTAAATAGACTAATATACATAAACCGCAGACTTTCACTTTACAAAATTCGACGGTAGATAGGCTCTTGTGTTGATGTTGAGTAATTAAAGATAGCGATAATACTTGTTACACAGAATTATAAATTAGGAATCTGGTGATGTTCGATGACCTACAATTGTGATATTTAAAAGAAGCTAGAACAGGATTCGACAACAATAGATTTAACGAAAATACAAGTTCGATAAGTTTGATCGGGAGAAGTAAACAGAAAACTTAACATCAACGGAAGTTCTGATGCATTTTATCAGACTTACGACCCATCTTCCGATGATCCTTCTCACCCCCCGAAGGGTTCGAAACTTCAGCCACTCGTAATACGTTCAGTTCCCTTGAACCCGGTCGAAAGGTAATTTTTCAAGCGAATACCGTTCCGCGGACCATGCAAATGACACTTAATACACTTTTTCGCAACAATGTATTCATATTTCTTGGCGTCTGTTCGCCGCTCCGCGCGAAGTTGTATGCAGATCCTCGTTTACCGTGAAGTTTGCGGATTTTTCGCGGGGAAATTGAACGAACGAAACCCGTTGAATAATTCAGAGGTTCGCGTGCAAGAAACTAAGGAAACACCAGCGAAATCGCGTAATTGCCGATCAGAAAATTGGAATTTTAAAAACGCGCTTCCATTATTCAGTTTCGAAGGAGAGGAACGGTTCCTCATCCAAACGTGGCCTTCAGGAGACTCGAGTTCTCGCGATCGAACACGGTGTTCCTTGAAGCATTTTCTTGGGCAGAATCGCGACTCGATCTGCAGGCGAGCGGGAATTTTCGAAGCAGGAATCTTCAACGGTGCACCGGATTTTGTCGATCGATAAAACGAATCCACCCTAGAATTTCCACGAGGGGATTTGGATCGCGGCGTATTAGGGGGACCACCTTCGTATTTCGAGACTTCATAGGGAAACTCTCCGGGTAGTTTTCCGCTCGGAGTTTCGGGAGGGTTTAAATATTCTCCGGTGGGGTCGGGGGGAGGTGCTTAAAACGGAAGTTCTGTTGTAGTTGCTGAACTACGGGAACACGTACAGGTGTCTCGTGATAAGCGCTTAAACTGTGGACCGTATGAATGAATAACGAAGGAAAAATTCGGATCTGTTCGGATAGAAGAAATATTCATGCCTCCAGAATTGCATCCACAGATCCATCCTATCTTCGATTATTTCGATGCTCCGTAGAAAATTCCGTAAAAATATTTTTCTCCGCGGAAACATCCACAATTCTCTCTCTGGGACTGTTATTTAATCGTGGTGTCGATGAAAAACACGGGATTATCGTGTTCAAGCTGCGATCAGTACCGAGTTACATTGTAATTGGCGACTGGTCGATCCAATTAAAAAATTGATTCGAGCAACACTCCGTGATTAATAAGTGCGATTACTTAATTGAAGGATGCGTTGCCGATAATTGCCAGCCGTGGTTCGCGGATCCATACACACCGCGGTTCTTCTCTCTCCGAGCTCTCTCGTAACCGCTCGACCGATTAATAATTACACGCCTCGGATTAATGTTAGATTGCAGCCCCGTGTGTATTGTATACCTCAAAGACACACGTTTACCCGATGCATCGGCGCTTCCATTTTCTCTGTGACACTCTTGGTACACAGAAACATCGGCCAGGGCACAAAGCTCGTCGCAACGAACGCGGGAATGTCATTTATTTGCGAATGGAATTCTCCATCCCTGTTCGATACGCTCCCCGAGATTGCACGCGGAATATTCACCGAACTCCATGTTCGATTTTTCACGTTGAATCACTTTGATTCGGCAAGGATCATCACTCGGAGTAATTGAACGAAGAATGATATAACTTGGAGTATATCGGTATTTGTACAGGCTTCTCCAAATGTCGCGTGCTTGTAGAACTACGAAGATTAATTGAACTGGGCTAGCTTGATCGGTAACGAACGTCATTTCGAATATTAATATATATTAAGGATTCCAATTAAACCTCTACCAGAACCTCTCAACCACCGCTGGAACTATCGGTTTCGCGACCAATTAATTCGAAACGAGCAAAAAAAAAAAAAGAAATACTGGAAAACAGTCCGACGAAGTGTGTCAGCGGGTTTCGCGACAAATTGGATAATGAATCTCGCGTGGAATCGTGCGCGAGCTGGCACCGGTCGTGGACCTGATGTGCTCCGTCGAGGGTAATGACGGTGTGTGGACGATAACGATGACGATAGACGAAAGAACGCGGGCGGGATGGCGCGGCCCCGGGGGCACGGTTATCTAGGCGAGCATTATTGTTTCATTACCGCCACTTGAATACAAATCGGCCTTAATCGTCGAGACTTTAATTGCGATTTCGAAACGACCCACCGACGTTCGCTGAAAACTCGGCGAAAAGTTGAGTGGATGAGGGGGTGGAACGAGAGGGGACGGGACGATATTAAACAAAGCGGATCAAGAACATAAACCGCCCCGTAACCCATAATTCTTCGATATTCTACGCGGACTACGGTGAATTTTAATCTGCCACCCCCCAACCGGCTCGATTATGAAGTGCAACGACTATATAACCACCCCGCGGTACGGTAATTTCCCGGGGAAATTTTAAACCTCTGAAAATTTACCTTTCCATCGTTCTTTTTTTTTTTCTAGGTGTATTAATCTTCTAAGCTAACTCGTTTTTTGCCTCCCCTTGTTTCCCATTGGGTACGTTCATCCTTTCCGACATGATTTTTCTGTTAAACAGCCTTCGTTGCAGGTGTTTATCCAACGCAGGTAGTCGATGGTCATAATCAGGGATTCCTGGACAGCTGCACATTACGTGCAAAACATTCGCGGTCCTTAAGACCATTCCTTATATTTCTGTGCTGACTTCCAGGAATCCAAGAAACAATACATACACCAAACCCCACTTTTTCCAACTCATACTACCGCCTCTTGAACCACCTACGCCAACCAAAATTCTGCATTTTCCACCAATCACGAGTCGATCCGTTCCAGCAAGCATCTATACATTCACTCATTCGGTGCACACATACATCACATTGTTAAGTTTATATTAATGGCTAAGTGTGTTACTAAGCTGTGTCAAGTCATTTAAAACATATACTGCCGCACACCATCGGTATTATCGCGAGTCGCCGCGCATCACGCTGATAATTGTGTTTTGTGATACAGTTTGACAGTGATTGTGTTTCTCGAGAGTGTGTGTCGTGTGCGATCCTGTAATGTTGCTGATAAATTCTTGGTGAAAAGTTTCACCTTTCCTGTATCTCGAACCCTCCTCGAATCAATTGTTCCCCCGTCGGCATTGATCCCCTGGAACAATTGCGTTACACGGAGCAAGATAATTACGTGGCGGAGAATAATTAAAATCGATCGAACTATCCTTTCATCCCCGCGGGCTCGCTCGATACTCGCGCAACACCCACCCCCGTCGTCGGTCCTCAACCGGGGTCAATTAAACTTATACGCTTCGGCTCGTGCTCTGTTAACAAACGATCAATAGTATTAAGTCAGACACCGGTTACCGCAGCAGCAGCAGCAACGGCAGCGTTCATTCGCGCGTGGAATCGGTTCTGTCGCGGTTTCGACCGGAAAATTCGGTGAACGTGATCGCAAAGCTTCGAGCCACGGTTAGTGAGAAAATTAAATTATAATAAAACATCGTACAGTTCAGTAAAGAGGATTGCTCTGTCTGAAGAGTCAAAAACAAGGCTGAAATAAAAGCAAACAAAAAGAAGAGATAATGGAGTGGGAGTTTCTTTTCGGATTGATTAGACCAGAGCGACTCCCAGCCTTTCTTAACTAACATACCACTTGGCAGCTAATTTCCCTAAATTCTACCCCCTAATACTAGAAAAATAGTTGTAATTTCTATAATTATTGATATTTCAATATTTTCAAAACGCTGGATCAGACAATGTTTCGAGATAAAATTCATATTGTAGTACTGCATAATTTTGCAATATTAGAAGATCCACAACTGTACCGCGATTCATCCGTGTATTTCGAATGTGTGTATTTAAAAATCTAATATTATTTTGTAACGGACATTCTACATCACGATCGTCAGAATCGTTTCGTCATCGTTTTTTGTCGGCTCAGAGTATCGCGGTGTGCGCGCGGTCGAGGAATTTCATGGGTCTGAACGGGCTCGGCCATTTTCGCATAAAGACAGAGAGAGAGAGAAAGAGGGCCAGGTCGAAAGGGACGCCCCTGATGAACGGGTTTCTTCGCGAGGAACCGCTTAATTCCAGGGTCACAGTAATACCTGGATGGAGCAGCCCGTTCAGGGAGCGCAGGTCAGATTTCGCGCGGAGGGGAAACTGCTCCAAGCCGCGAACACCGGAGAACATTGTGTGTATCGTTTCGGCGAACGTTCGACGGAAAGCTCCATTATTAGCCTGAATAAATATCCCCGTACAGCATAATACACGCGAATCGAGCGTGTCTACTAAAAAGAATACTATACAAGTGGGTTGCAAACGATTTATTACATATTACAGTCTCGACAGTGCGGATTTGAGCAGTCGTGTCGTGTTTATTACAATTTTGAAACATCTTTCAATGAATCGTGTCGACCTATTTTTCTCGCAGCATTATGTGAATTATGTCAGGAGCATCGGGTGATCGTTATTATTTCCTCTAGGATACCGATTTATACGACACGCTACTTCTCGCCTCGTATACGCGATCATAGCTATCTCCGAATATAATCTTCTTTCCCGTCGTTTCACGAGTCAGGCGTTTCATGCAATATTTATCGAGTCGCCCTTCGGTAATCATGCGCGTATAAAAGAAAGGAAAATGGCCGCCGCCTCTCTCGGTTGCACCGTCGCGGCGCCGTAGGAAACGGAGGCTAAAAGAAGTAGGTCAGACGCGAAGAAACTCTTCTTCCGTTTATCCATCCCCCCACCACGATCGAATTCCCGTCGTTGCCTCGCAAAATAATTCATCGTGGCTCCACTTTTACGCAAACAACCAGCGGTGATCTCGAGGTGACGCAGCGTTTCGAGTGTGCAATAATGTGCATCGTGTCGCGTTGTAGCTGTGGTAGCAACGATTTTGTTACCTTATCTTGTTTATCTCTGGTTCTCTGCTACTTGTTGGGTTGACGTTTGTTTTCGTGGATATTCGATCCGAGTCTGTCGCGGGAATTACCTTTAATACGGTTTCTGTGCTACTGGAAATGGCTACAATCGGATATATCGTCATCAACGGTGACTACTTCCTCGGCAAGCTAATCGGAATTTTCCCTTTTCTGGCGACGATCGAGACAGGAAAACACCTGGCGCGATCGGTTACGGGGTTCGCCTCAATGCCATACCGTTCGAATCAGTAGATTGCTCTGTGGACTGTAATTGGATATCCTATCCATGTACGAATTGTTCGCTCGGACTGTGTCATTGGCGGGAGATTGAAAGTGTTTCATGATCGCTCGTGGATCAAAATCGAGCTAGTTTTTTTGCCAGTGTTCCGAGGAAGAAAGTAATCTTCTGGCGGAGCCAGGTCTGATCGCCTCGAGTCAAAACCGATTCCCGCTTCTCCGGCCGACCTACTATTATCCAGACCTCGGACAGCAGCGGTTTACAGACCCGAAATAGTCTAGTCGGGCAGGCTAATAAACGGTATTCACGCAAGCCCCGACAAAGAGAGAACTTCGGGACCAGTTCGTCGTGTTCACCTTGCTCTCGAAATCGCGCCTCTCCGCCGTTTTGTCCGACCATCTCGTGACGCCCAAAAGGTAAGAGGTTTTGCTGAAATTCCTCTCCATTCTTTCACGAATACGACAGACAGTTGTTTAATAGTGATTTAATAGTGATAGTAAAATTATGTTCAAGCAAGTGAGAAAAATTATCCCAGAGACGAGTCTATAGTTAAAAGTTAAAATATGGCCAAAAATATTCCGTTTCACCAGTTTCCCAGACATCGATACGTGTTTGAATTACTTTCCTTTCCACGACTACGCTCTCCCCGAATTTTCACCCTGTCACGAAGGGAGAACCGGTCGATTCGGGGGTCCTTTTGAGCCAGGATAGCATCTGCTCGGTGGGAACCACGCGAAACCAGTCGGCCGGGAGGATAGCGTGTCCGAGATGAGAAATAACGAGCGACGACGGGTCCGCGGCTCGAACAAGAGGACGAGGCGGGGTCTATTGGGAATACGGTCCCTGTCCCCCCCCCCCGGTTGGCCCTCTTTCGAGAACCAACAATGAGACAGGGGAAACGGAGTTGGAACTCGTCGAAAGTGTGTGTCTTCGAGCGATTCGCGTTCAATCGTTTTCCATCAGTTTCCCCGAGGCGACGTCGAGATGGACCCCTTTGTACGACGTTTCGAGGCTGTAAGGCGTTTTCTCAGTAGATTTCCTCGGGTCGTTGTTTAAATGATCGTTTGGTTTTTTGTTTTGCTGTGGTTTATCGATCGGTGTGAGCTTTATTTTAGAAAGTGTTTGGATGTTAGAGAAGAAGGGAATCTTTTGGTGTATTTGGTAACGGAAGTGAATTTTATTCGGGATGAGTTGTGGACATTGCTATGGATCTGCGTGGATTAACCCGCTAACTGCATTTGTCTACTACAGTAGACCCTACTTTATCGTTTTAGTGACAATAATCTGGGACATTTCTTCACGATCGGCAGTACGAAACTTCTTTGAATAACATCCAAGCATTAGAGAATCTGTGTTACTGTGACTACTACTGTTCGTTGTTTATCCTGAACAAACACATTGTTTATGAAGAAAAAATATATTTTATATAGTCTCAATGATTATTAGTTCTTGATTTTATGGAAAACAAATTTTTTGTACAAGATACCAAAAAGATGCAGTGAGCGGGTTAACACGAATATTTCATTGAATCGTGTGTGTGTGTGTTTTTTTATACACCCAGTGAGTGGATTTGTACCGTATCGCTGACTTTCCGTTACAGTTATTGCCTTGAATATTCATGTTGATCCATGAAATCGTAATGGATGCCTCGTTACCCGCGCGTTGCAGTCTGTTCTTGAGATTAAAATCGACTGCTGGTGAAAATCTTCCGAAACATTTGCCCGCGAATATGGATGGTGTTTGCGATTGTTTGATTATTTTATGTAAGCCGAATTACAAATGTCTTCCGGTGTGACCGTTTCGCCTGTGTTTCGTTCATTTTTCAACCGCAACAAAGTAATCGTCGCAATTAGAAACGACGCAAGACTCTCCTATCTTTCACTTTTCCGGCGGAGGAACCCGTCGTTTCTCGAAACATTGCGTACATCCAGTATACGTTCTCATATACCGAGTCGTTTGAGCGATCCATGTCTACGTGATTGCAACGATTACGCGGCAATTGGACGTGATTACGGTTCACGTAACCGTTGCGGGAGAATTGAGGTATCCGAACGAGAAAAATCAACGTAAAAGCCTGAGGTAATAAAAAGCTGTCGAGAAAAGAACTGAGACGATTGAATGAAGTTAAACAAAGCGTGCACTATGTTTAGAAACCTCTTTGAAACGTAATGAAGACAGGAAAAACCAACATTCGACACGGTATTCCTTTTCACTAAGTTTTTTCACCGTCGAGTTCTAAAAATTTTAACCAAACTGACTATCATCGAGTATTTTACTGTACATATTAATTTGTATCTTCAAGCCATTCAGATGCAAGATGAAATTACCTTTTAACCGAACTAAAAATTTCATAAGAGTTTTTATAAGAGTGAAACGTACAGACTTTCCTTCATTTTTCCTACAGAAGGACAATGATTAAAGTTTGGAAAATTGCAATACTGTAAACACGTTTGGTCCTCAGCTATTTATTTCGATTACGCTTCGTCGTGAATAACATTCTTAGGCAAGAAAGCAACAATAATGGGGAACATGTTAGATTACACATGTTCGTCGTTAAGGAGATTGGCGGAAGAATGCCAGAACCGCGCGTGTTTCTCGGGACACCCGGTGTGTTGTCGAGGGGGGCCAGCTACCGGTTCTCATAACTGTCGCGGACGTAAATACTCGCGCGTGTGGATCCGTGCACACGCGGCGACCAGGATTACACGGCTGACTCGAAGGTTCATTGATAAAACCGCTTCGCTTCTCGAGGCTTGCGTCGCGACACAGTCTTATCTGTAACGTGGCCACGGACTGGCGGGAACTTTAAATTGAAAATCGCCACTGACTCGTCGCGCTGATAAGGGAACCCTGTGGCTTCGTGCCAGAAACCGATCGAAGGAATTGAAGCAGAGTTTGCAAACGGGAATCCTTCGATGCTCTTTTTAGTGAAAGACCAGGAATTTTTCTTTTGTCTTATCTTCTTTATTCTATGATATAGAATATAGAATAGTAGAAGAAAGTATAGAGTAATATAAGAATAAGAGAATAGAGATCGTAGCAGTTAAAAAGGAATAGCGGGTTAAAATATATCCCACCATGCATAAAACGCTAAGCAAAAGGTTAATTGAAATTTCGTAACATTAAACAATCGGTAATGCTGCTGTGTATAGAAGCTAAAGCAACTCCCATTTTCCCTGAATCAAGGGTGGCAAGGGATCGTTACGGAGAACAGAATCGAATAACACGCGAACGGAGGAGCTAATTACGAGAATTTTTTCCCGTTGTACTCGAGTCAACTGGTGTGTGTAGCTACTTGATGATGAATAAGAGACCGATACCGACCCCCTTTTATTTCGAACATTATTAACACGAGAGGGCGAAAAGTCTCTCTTCCTACGGATAGATATAATTGTGCTCGTATGTTTTACAAGTGGAATAAAGCTTGTGTTTCGCGATATTCCAGGTCTATTATAACCGGTGAATTTTCGAATATCCACGGAAAAATCGAGATTATCAATCGGGGGATAATTTTTTCCCATCTGCGCCCTCGGGGAGTGTTCACGTGGACGAATAACGAACTGATTTTTTGCGGGTATTCTTTGCGTGACGGTGACTCGCCAGCATATTTTTTCTGTGTTCGGTTTTATTTTAATCCGATCGTGATATCGAGCGTATACCGTGGTATAATAAAAGCTTGTATCGCCGCGGATCCACGTTTGCGTAGGAAAATAACGTACTAGCAGGGGGGTGGGCGCTGATTTGTTCGCGATTTTGCTCGCAATTTAATTCCGAGTGCCGGTCGACACAAAACGGCAGACGCGAGTCGGGAACCGCGAAAAAAGAATAAATACGAGACATAGTTCCTGGATCGCATCTTTTTAATTATTCGATATATCGATTACTTGTCGTTGGAACCAGTGGCTATCATGAACCAAAAACGAAAATTTATTCTTTCGATATGTCGAATAAATTTATCGGAACAATAGTTTATTTGTGGATGAATTGTGTATACGTGGAAACCTGATCTGACATCGGAACTTCGCATGATTTTCATTGTTTTTTCTTCTTTTGTTGTTTAAACTCGAAGCAACGATATGAAACTGTTTTGTTTTATCGGGGGAATACGATGAACGTGAAGTGTAAATGTGTGAAAATTATACAACATACGAGTAATCCATTATATTTGTCAAATTCAATAATTATTTTGAAGAACATCGAAAGCTTATATGCTGTTGCAATGATACTTTTCCTCGTTGCTCAAGATTCGCTGTCATTTTCAAAGACCAGAAAGAGTAGGAAGATGGTTTTAATTGTAAATTGCGTTCACCATTTTATAGAAAGCAAATATAGTGGATCGCATATTGGTACGCCTGGCACAAGCTTTCGCGAGTCCTTTGTCATCACCGGAACGTCTACATTCCGCGAGAAATTCGTAACAAAACAGAGGTGGAAAATTGTAATCAGAAAGGAAGTTTAACGCAGAAGCTATATATAACCACTTCGCGAAATAATGAAACCGAGAACTGTTTAAAAAAAAATGCAATTTATTCCGTTTACCGCGCGGTATTTTGGAATATTCCCCGTTTCTCTTTGATCGTTTCGGCACTTTATTTCGTCCCGTATATTCGCTGAACGTTAACCACGGCTGAAATAATACATATATCCCGGCGATGGCGAACGAACGAGATCCGTCAGCGGATCATAACTCCGCCGATTCGGTATAATCTTCGTGATCCAGGGGTGGGAGGCCGCCTCGTTAAATTAAGTTTAAGGATTTCCGCGGCGAGGATCCCGCTTGCGACATTAATCAACACTCCGCCCACCCAGTGAATTTTCATTAACGATTATTCGCAGCCACCGTATCCATCACCTCCCAGCTCTTTTATTTCCGAGCTAGATTTGTATCGCGAACGTGATGAACACGGACACGGTCGTAACATTCGATCCGTGGAATCGTGTGATTCTTTTCTCACGTGGACCGATAACGTTCTTGGGCTGGCTCTGCGCCAGGGAAGATGGCTTTAAGACACCATAACCACGATTTATTGCCGGTTATTTGCGGTCTCGATGTCGATTTGTAAAGCTCCGCGGACGTAACACACGGCCATCCGCGACCAACGTGCTACTCTATCGATCGCCATTTTCGAGGTAATACTCGAGCATTACTGGTCCGATAGCCACCTTATATTTAAAGGATTTTTAGAAGCTAATGACGGAAATAATGTACGGTTCCCTCGTTTTAGAGTATTTCCGCCATAAGAGCACGTCAGTTTGTTATCTAATGGAGATTTAATGGACCAATTAACATGATTTCGAAGACCAGCTTTCTTATCTATTCCGCGGGATATTCGAGATAGCTGTATTACGATGATTTGGAAGCGGTAGAATGTGATCTCAAGAGGGGATATCGTATTCTTGACCTACGTAATAGTATTTTTCGTACTCGAAACAAGTTTCGATTCAACAGTGGCTTTTCTAACTCTATAAAAGGTATGGACCAGGGATAAATATTTGGGATCGTTTTAAACGGTTCAATTCCGCCACTGTCCAAGAAGATAAAACTGGGTGGGGATTCAGGGAGCAAGTTGAATGGGATAACCGTTCGATTATCCGAGGGACACAGGAGAGAAACTAATATAGCGACGAGGGGACGGGGAGAGCTTTCGATTCACTGACAGTGCCCTGGTCGCGCTCGAGGACGCAGGATCGGCTGCAAAACAAATCCAGGCGTCGCGTCGTCGGCTCGCTGGAAAACAATATCTGCCGACGAGAAAGGAGACGGTCCGGCGGGAAAGTTCGAAATTGGTAGACGCGTCCGTGCCAGATGTTACGTGGCGGCCGTCGACACCAACAAGGGGACTGAGAAAGAGATAAAAACCTGAAAACGCCGCATCCCTATCCGTGGGACAAGTCCGAAAGACAAACGCGCGCAGCTGCCGTTTCTCCTAACTGAAAACTTGCGCCACGTGTTCCCACAATTATTTTCGCTGTGACGTGTATGTGTGTGGACCATAGCAGCGCGAGGATTGATCCCTTCGAACCCGCGCTCGGTCGTGACCGTTTATCTTCGAGACGGTTCTCGTCTTTTTGCCCTGCTCGTAGTCGAGCGGAGAGAAACTTTATGGAATCCTCCTCCGCGAAGCTTCAAGATCATTGACGAGCTAAAATTGTTTAGAATTGGGATGATTCGGCTGGCTGGTACATGTTTTTCGGTATCGTTACGTAACTGGGGTTTACGTAACACAGGGTGAGTTAATCGATTATCTAAAATAACTAGTTACCGTATCGGAAAACGTTTTAATGAATTATGTAGCATTTTAAGGGATGCATCGGATAGATACAATTTGATTTGTTTTATCTCTTATTTCTTCTGAGATATCAAAATGACCTTGAGTTCTCTCTAGGAATATCGCTCGGTAATTCGCTGCTTTTCGCCGAATTAGTATTTCTCCCTAAATAGATGGGAGCCAGTGTTGGCGTTAACAACATCCACCATTGTTCTCCTGCAGCATGTGTTGTCACTGTTATCGCGCAAGACGTCGGAAATATTCTCTCAATTCACGCTACATATCATTCTATAAAAAATAAAGTATCGATTCGAAGAAGATGATGTTCTAGAACGACCTTTAATATCTTGCAACAGTTCGACATTTTTATGATCGCAAGCTTCCACAAATTAATGAAAAGTGTTCGAGTTCCGATCGCGCGGAAGATCAACGACCGGGAAAATTCCCGTTGATTTTCCGCCTCGAGGGAATTCCGCGAATTCGTTCTCGTGAAAACACAAGCAGGCGGAGCAAAGGGCAGCCTCGAGTGAATAACCCGTCGCAGCCGATAACCTTAATTATCAGAATTTTAATAATCCGTGACCGGCAAACGCGGTATCATCGACGGCGCGTATACACACGTCATCGACGCGTTCCACGTTGCTGGAAAACTCATTTTGGCGCGGCCCCAAATGGCTCCGAGCACAGAGGATCCAGGGACAGTGTGGCAGATTAGCCGGAAGCCACCATTTTCAGAAGAAGCACCCGCTTCTTTCAAAAGCGTGAAATCGTTTTATGCAGTGACGTGAATGTATAAAGTTAATATTTAACTTCATTGATAAAAACTTAGATGAATTTTTATAGATAGAAAGATAGTCGTGGGAGTGTTTCGAGGGAGAAGGGAGATCCGGAGAGATTTAGCGTGCCAGTAAAATCTGGGAGATCCAGGTTGGTATTACGCGGGTGATTCACGAGCTCTGTCGTTGATCTACCGAAACATTTCCACCTTGTTGCTTTCGTCGTTCTTCTATGAATACCTAGTTGATGGGAGTTGGAACGCGTTTCTTGTGCTTGATTGTGGGTGAAGGTTATTTTGGGTTTAGTGGGTGATTCAGACGGAGTGTCTGGAAATTTTTACGCGACGATGGTACTCCTGCTAGGGAATTATTATTCTGCGACGCTCGTACACTTTTTCGTTACTGTTAACGTTTGGAGTATTCATCAAGGTAAACCCACAGCGTAGGACAATAGAATCGAATTCGATAATTTCATTACAAATAGAACAAAGGGGTGATGATTCCGCGTGAAAAAATTTGCTTTATTTACGGGATACCTAATTGAACTTGAATTTCAACCTAGAAAACCAATAATTAAATATTCCGACTATTCCAACGGACCACAGTGTACACCGATTGCATTCGAACCAAAGGGTTCAAGGTTTTTGCGTTTCGTCCGCGTCATGAAAGCTTGTACTGTAAGTCACAGCTTGTACTAAAGGCAGGAGTCGAAGGAAACTGGCGTGTGTTCGTGAGAACGAAGAAGAGGCGGTTATCGAGACAAGGATTTCATTGAGAGGCGACGAAAGGGGGATTTTTCATGGTCGTCGTCGCCATGGTTCTCGAACCGGCAATTTGTACTCGCACGCCGCGCCTGAAGAGTGTGTATTTCCAAGCAGTCCGCGAACACACTCTTTTTGTCTCTCCGGTGCACGCTCTCCGTTCCGTCACGCCACGTGCACGCCATAAGCGTACCTTATTAGCCCGGGCGGTGGACCGGGCATGCGCGATCAGCTTACTCCGAGGCCGGGAGGGCCAATCGGAAGGTCGAACCGTGGCGGCGGATGAATTATTCAAAGTTTCGAGCGTGGCGGGCGCCCGGACGAAGCCAGGAAACCGGGATGCGAACGGAATTATGGGGATCGGTCGAGGAATTTCGGGTGTTTGTATGGGGCCTATGGAAATATGGAGCAGCAACATGCATCGAAATCTCTCGTGAATCACGAATCGTGATCAGTAGAGATTATTAGCAGTGCGATCAAAAATGTTTTTATTAGGTATAGCATGGTTTCAAAAGAGCTTTAACGTGATTATAGTCATCTTCCATTTTCTTTCAAAAATTCAATTTGAAAAAATGTAACACATGTTATGTTATGATACTTACCGAATTCGTCTTGAAATACTCTCAACAGATAGGCCTTTGTCCTGTAGTTGGTTCGTTTTCCGTAACCGCCGGTGCAACTGCCGTTGTTTACCGAATTCGTCTTGAAATACTCTCAACAGATAGGCCTTTGTCCTGTAGTTGGTTCGTTTTCATTTTAATCGCAATACATAAGAATTGAAATTTTTCTGATGGTTTTATAGTTCTGCCATTCAATGTATCCTGAAGATTGATTTCTTCTTTACCACACCTTTGAGAAGGGTCACCAGCGATCATCGAAAGACAATTAATACAATGTCGAAACAGATTCGAAGCTCTTGATCGAATCCAATAATTAACGACTGTCCAAGCCATTCTCCCTACCGTTTATCATTAACAAGAAGTACATATTACAGTGTAAAACCGTTCGAGATCTTTAATCAGAAGTGGTTCCCCTAATTAACAAAACGCCCAATTACGTACACCGGTTCACTTCGTGCAACCGTAACCGCCGCGGACAGACGTCCCTCCAATTAAGCCGGTGAAATCGTTAAATCACACATGTTGCCCGCATTTCTCGATGCCATTAATTCACAGCGATCCGTCTCGCGATTCCCGAAGATCGAATCCGCGAGCTTCGTCGTCTGTGCTTTCGAAAGACGATCGTTCAATTTTTCCTCTGTTTCGAGGCAGGCCCGACTCGTCCGCGGCAGCTCCTCAAGGCCGTTAATGAAGCTAATTGGGTGTAATGACACACTGTCGTAAGCTCTCCTCTTCATTGTCAGCCTCCACTCGACCGAACGAAACCCGCCATTTCCATTCGCGTGCGCAAAGACACATATGGAAGCCCCTTTTGCGTTCCCCTTGCTCCACCGTTAAACGATTCCAATGCTCGCTTGAACCTTGCGCGCCAAATTGGATAATTCCAAGCTGTTTTTCCCTCGTTTCGGAGGGAAAATTGCAGTCTTCGTTGAGACCTCTCGTGAATGACGCGTTCAAGAATTAACGGCCGTCTCGGTCGTCGTGAAGTCAAGGAATCATCGTTTATTCGATCGACGACCACCGGTGTCGCTTCTATTTCGGAGTTCGTTAGGTTTTCGGGTCCATTATTTGCGCGGTGAATCGCACCAATCATGGGTTTGATGGTCTTTCCTCGATTTCGTTCTCTTCACGATCAAATCATCGAGAGAAGGAGGTACTTATTGCGTATTACCTATTTCTTGGGGTTCTTAATTTAGAATAATCATTGTATAGTTACCCAACCACTTCGATTCGTTCACTCGATTCAGGTCCTCTCGAATCACCACATGTCAGAAAACACTACGCAATCTTCCTACTCTCCCGTTACTCTATTCGAACAGAGTCTTTTGTATATCAGCTCTCAACGTTTCATCAGCTAAATCATGGATTTGTTCACTCGCAGGCGAACTGGATCCTCGTTCTTCGCATCGATCCCCCGTGATACACTCATCGGAAAAGTTAATCACTATTTATCCCGAAGAATCTATCGATTAGACCGTCAATTAGAGGACGGTTTAGCGCGGTGCTCGAGGATGATGCGGCTGGGATCGATCGACCGGAAGCGGCTGGCTCGTTATACGCCGCAGGACGGTTCGGTAGTCTGGGAGTCATAATTTGTTGATGTTTCGTGGCACCCAGGGGAGCCGTGGCACGTATGTGTTTCCCGTTTGCCTGGTTTTCCCTCTCGATATATACATACATATATACATACGTACGTACATATATACACAACGGCTTTTCTCCTTTCGGCATGGCAACCGGGAGATCCTAGGGGTTTCCGCCCCGTGGACCGCGTCTGCAGCTTTGTTTTATATCGGAAGCAGCGTTCGCTGTTCCCCTTCCTCGTTCCCTTCATTGTATCAAGAATCAATGGCCAAGTCGACGAACCGATCCCTTCTACCGAGTAACGATGTTTGCGTATATACAACGGAAGTCACTGAACGCAGCCTTCGAGCATGATCCTTCCACCAAGTAACGATATTGTCGTATATACAACGGAAGTCACTGAATCCGGACTTAGAACAAACTTTATTTCAAACAGTTCCTTTTGTTTCTGTCTTCCTTCTTCACTCTATTCCCCTTTTAACTGATTCAGTAAAGTACGATCTACGGACATTATAAATACAAGTAGCACTACGTTTGTCCGAACATATCGGAAGATATGACAGTTCAGACAACTGGATCGTTTGGATGATAGATGTCCACTGATTCTACCTTCCGTTACTGTTGCACAAATATAAAACCAGAGATTGATGAATAGACAAAAGGGTCCAGGAAGAATAATAACACCTGGAACAAAGCTACCACGCTTAATAGTTACTTCATATGAGTTTTATTTTGGAAGATAAAAGAAATTCCTTTTCTCGACCAGCTAAATTTTTTATTCAAAACTGATGGTTCGTCTCCATGCGCGACTCGTTTGGCTCGAGACGGGACGCGTGTGAATGTCGCTTAACCCGCTCGAGCACGGTCGGTGATCGTAGCGTTGATGGTTTTTGATTGGCCGGAAGTGACGTCATGACACGCATCACGACTCAGCGCATTGCATTAATCCTTCCCCCCCTCATGTCCGTCGTCGTCGACGGTCGTGTATCTTCGTTCGAGCATTGTTGGCTCGCGGGTGTGTTTATGTACACATTCGCGTGTCGAGGCTCGGTTGCATTTCGTTGCGCGAGTTCTGTGTCACACACGTTGTCGACGTACAGAGTATACTCGCAGACGGAATGTAGCCCGATTTCGTCGCAGAGGAACTTGGTGGACCGCCTTTTGTCCCCCCCCCCCTCCCCTCCGGCCAATTGCGTTCAATTCCTCGTCTGAGCCAGCCACGGGGATGAAAGGTTCTGTGTACTTATGTATTTCGTAACTTGGTCGTCTCTCTCCGGATTGCCAGCGCGGCATTCAACTCCGGATTTCATGAATTAAGGTTTGTTCAACTTCGACTCTGGTTGGACCGCACGAATCACACTCGCTTCACGGACAGGGAGGCACTTTGCGAGCTTGGCACGCCAACTATTCTGTGACTTACGTTATTACTGATTATTCGGAAGTGTTACGACTGAAAGAAAACACGTAATATATCGGAAAAGTATTTTTATTCAGATAGTAATCTAGGTTATAAGTTTTTATGATATCTAGACTTAAAAATAATGAGAAATCAAGATAGTAATTGTTCAGCACAACGTTAACTCTGACGGGAACGTGCCGATTTCTGAGTCTTTAAGGCTAAGCTTTATAACTTCGAAGATTCAAGCTTTATACATCATTAGTTAGAGTCCACTGTCCTTCGAACTTTCTAGACGAAGAATCCTATTGGTCCTGCAGCGTGCTTGTCGAATTTCCCACTGTTTCCGGTACCATCGCGAGCGAGGAATCACGATTGATTTTCTAGAGAGCCTGGAGGCAAAGTGGATCGACGCGTCGCGACACAGTTTATAAATTACGGGCAGGAAGCGCGCAGCGCACCGCGCGCGAGACTGTCCGCTGATTTTATGCCCCTTTCTGCCGCTCCCGCTGCGCCGTTTTACGTCGCCCGCGCTCGCACGGAACGCTCGTTACGGCCCGCCACGCGTTACTTAGCCTCGACAGGACCGTATTATTTCGCACGTCGTAAAGGCTGCGGCCGTTGGAAAAAGGGGATCGTAAGTCGAAGGAAACGAGAGGGGGGACAGTAAAAATTTTTAATCCGCGGGGTGCTTTTACGATCGCATGCCTCCACGTCGATCCACGCGATTCCACCGTCGCTGGAAGATTGCGACGAAGGTTCAATCTTCGTCGGACAGAATCCTAGAAGTTTCGTCTCTCTATGGTGCACTTCGGCCTGAAACTTTTGATACGTTTTCGTTCACAATACTTCGTTTTTCTTCTTTCTTTCCCCTTCCTGTTTTATTGTCCATACTCTATTGCTCGATCTCGTTGTTACTAGTTCATAGGAAAGCAAACAAGCGTGTTCGATCATCGCAACTCTGTTCGGTTCCACGTTTTCTTGCTCCTCGGTTGGGATCCCACGACGGTTAAAGTCTTTCTATTCTTTAGGATCCACCTGAGAACAGTTTCTAGCGGCTGCGTGTCCCGAACGAGAATGTCGAGAGCAACAGAGAGCCCCCCGGATTATAGGGATTTTAAGACGTATATACGTGCTCGTAAAACCTGCCACCGCACAGTGTCGCAGATGTTGCACTGGCCGTGGAGAGATTTACGCGGGAGACGAGGTTTCGCTCCGCGAATTTAATTATAGGATTTATTTTTAGCCGTATTCGCCGGATACGATACGTCCGGCCGGCGATGTACCACGGGCGAAGTTCTTTCACTTTTCGTCTCGATGGAACTTCGACGGAGACCATGGGACGATCTAGGGGCTCGATCGCGAGGATCGACTCGCGATACCTAATTACCGTCGGCCTTTCGCGACTCTGGGCGACCTTTTAGACTTACTTTACTGGACGTGGAGAACGATCCCGTTCCTCGATAAATGAAAGTAGCTTGCGTGCGTCCTCTGGCTCCGTGCAGTCGATCGGGGCCTGCTTTCATCGCTCCCGAGTATACTTCACATCCTTGGCTAAGGAGCTCGCAACGTTGTTCACGAATTCCTTCCTTTTCTTGCTTGGGGAGGGATATTGTTTCTTTAACACGTTGATTGGCCATGAGAAATGTCACGAAAATTCCATCCGAACACTGGATTATCCTTCCAAATACCTGCTTCGATCATTCGTGTATAATATTGTATAAAGGTTTCAAAGCTTTAAGAACAATAACAGCCCCATGGTACAGGAGGAAATTCTCCATGAAGACCTAGGAATTAAATACGTAAAATATCCTATTGAGCTGGTTATAAGAAGCTAACACAAAATTCAAGAGTCCACGAAGCCATACGATCTACAGTAAATCATTGATAAGTGTTCGAAGCCTGAAGAAGTGACACGACAGTCAACGGTGTTAATTCAAGACGAACTTTGAGAAAAAGAATACACCCTGTTCATGGTCATCCTGCGCGAGTTTATCGTACACACACACATCAGGAAACACAATTTCAGTGAAGTGGACAGTTTCCAAGAGGCTGGAAATAATACCGCGCGAGAAAAGTGGATACGTTGTCGTTCGTGGGAGGCTCGATTCCCAGCGGTGATATCGCGATACCTGTTACTACCATGGCCGGGGATCGGATCAGGGGAGAAATATCGAAACAACGACGAAAGTTTTTCCCGCCGTTGGTCGTCTGTATCGTTTCCAGCGTCGTTTCCGAACGATAGGCGATTTCGATGGGAGAGGTCTATAGGTGTAATGGAGAGTAGGCGCAGTCGACGGCGGCTCGTAAATCTGTCACCCTTTTTGCGGAAGGCGAGCGGGCCGGCTAATGATGGAGCCGAATGCGCCTAGCCCGTAAATTGCTACGGGCAATCGCGTAATGCGATGCTAATTAAATTCCGCGGGACGTTGTAAAACAGTGGTTTTTATCGTCTTTCGCGTTCTTTCTACGTGGCCCGTCGCTACCGCGATGTTTCCCACGGATTTTTAACCCTTTAACGCCCAGATCCTTATATCGTTATTTTGAAATTATTTGACTGATATACTATATGCTGTGTCATGTTATTTTGAAGTCCATAACGTCGATATTAAACAGGCACTTTTTTTTTCTTCATTTTTATTTTGTTTGTCTTTGAAGGAAATACTTGAGGAACGTGGAGATCTACTTCGCGTCAGTGAGACTACGTATTAGTGCTGACAAAAGTTAGATATTAACTTTTAAATGAGTGTTGCACCGATATGTAACACTAGGCGTTAAAGGGTTAAACGATCCGCCTGCGCAGCTTGGAATTGATGGTCAAGGTTTTGACAATTGTGAAATTAATCATAGATTTAGAGCTATTGTAATAGAAAGTATCGCTTTACCACCTGAATTCGATGAGGGACGGCCGTTTATCCCTACTGGGAATAGTTTCGACTCGAAACTGGAAGGAATTCACGGTTTTGACCGACGGGATTTCGGTTGTTCGCGAACACGAAAGTTACAAATGTAACGTTGAACTTTGCGAACCGCGGAGAATTACGAATCGTTCTCCAGATTCACGCTGGTAGTTTCGAGCTTTCCGGCACGGTGTTCCGGACACCGCAAACGAGACTTCGGCATGGTTCGTACATTGGCCAATCGACTTCGGATGAGGGAAATAAAGGTTTCTTCGCTGGAAATGCCATCGTCGTGCTACATAAAGGACTCCGATAACTGGGTCCTGCGTGATCGTATCAGCCTTATAAATCCAATTTTAATCGTGAGGTGTAATTCCCCACTACGAACAACCCCGGAACCAGCATCCCTCTGAACGCACCGTGGGGGACCCGACCGTTCTCCCCGAAAAATCGCAATGGCGCGGCGGGCAGCGCATAAAATCGGGCCACGCAAGCGCCAAGGCCGGCCAAAATCTTTCCCGATGACGCAACACCCGGGCCAGAAGGTTTTTGTTCCGATCTAGCAGGGGTGGCGGAGGTGGAAATGGAGGGGGAGGGACTCCCGAACCGCATGATTTGGAGGTTAGGGTCGCGATACCGGCTAGTACAGAAGCGCGGAGCGCACCAGAGCAAAAGGAGGCTGGATGGCGACGATTCGAGAGGGATCTGGGTCTTTCGCGGCCGAACGGTAGCTTGGGAGAGAGTAGCAGGCCTTTGTAGCCGTAATATGGCACCGTGCCAGGATTCGTCTCGGCGTGGTTCCCCTCCGCGATCGCCTTCATACTAGCGGACCTGTGAAAACCAGCCCCGAAAGTCTCCCACTCCACGTTCCATTTATTGTCCGCGTAGAAAACGTACGACGCCGACGCGGACGTGCGCCGAAATAATCGAAGGACGGACCACGACGCGCGGAAAGGTCACGGATGCCTCTCTCCCCCTCCCTCTGTCTTCTATCTGCTTGTGTTCGTTAAGTTTCTGTTTTTTTTTTTTTTTTGGCTAGAAGTTTTTGCCGATTTGGATCATTCGATTTGAAAATATCGAATTTGTTCGATTCGATCGAGATTATATTAAAAATGAATTGAAGATATCGAAGAGTAGTGAGTGGAATATCATCGATAAGAAAGAAGCGACTGTGGTTAGTGTATTGGATAGAATGTTTTTTGTGCTTTCCTAAAGCCTTCGGATACTTTTGGGTGGTACTGTAAATGTTCCGGATAAAGGCGTTTTCGGATAATAGAATGGTAATTTTTCTGACATGAAACAACATACCGTTTATATAGGGATAAAAAAAACCTACGTGTTTCAGCACGGCGTGTTAAGAGACTCAGGCGATTGAATTTTCGTGATATTTTTCACGACTCCTTTCGTTTCCAGATAAGCATATATAGAGAATTAATAGGATACCAAGCTTTTAGCCGCGGAGAGAGTAGGTCATCCCTTCTGGAGGCTGCGTGTTCCTCTTTCAGCCTGGTTCTCGGATATTGAATTTCGTGCGACGAATACAGCGACGAATAGTTATGGAACATTTCTTTATTATTATTTTTTTTGTTTCTATTCTAGATTTCAAGCCTCGTGCACGACGAATATTAATCAGGGATTACGCATTCAGAAACGGAATAGGTCGTCCTCGCGCCGTTCTAGTCGGCCACGGGAACGAAATTATCGAGTTTCGTGCCGTGAGTGATAAAATAATTACAGAGAAACTTTCCGCCACCACGTTTTCTCCATTAATAACACGGTTGTGTCTAAAGGATACCAAGTTCTCGCGCACCGGATCGCAAGCGCGATAAGAACGCGCGGTTTAAGGGGTGAACAACGCGGAATTTGCAACTCCGCGAGCCTCTCTCGAACGACAGAGAACCTCCGTTCAACCCTGATATTACATTTGTAAACGTTTTTATCGTCTGCGAACAGTGAGCGTATTTTTCTTCACGAGATACGATATCGATAAGAGGAGTGTTTCAAATATTGTAGGGGGGAGGGGAAGTGGTGGAAAGGTCATGGTTGCGCGTCTACAGACGAATTTTGGGATAGGAAAATTTCCAGGGCGCCATTTCGTCTCCATCGTTCGTATTCTTTGGGCTCGTTTTAATAACTCTTAATTACTCTTTTACAATCACTTTCCTTTCCGTTCTTGGTCTCTCACTGTCATCGTCAGTATTCCTGCAATTTGTCTTTACCGTGCTGATCGTTATCCTATTTTCATCTTAATTTCCCTTTTACTTTACTAGGTGGTGTACCTACCTTGATTCCGTTAGTGTGTTGACACTTTATTGTTACGCTGCTCAAAACAGTCAGTGAATCGTGCTATTGCGTGTCAACGAAACAGACGCAGCAGATTCGATAAGTCGACACCTTTTCCACGCGATATCCATAACCAGTTTCAGTTTAATACAATAACTTGGTCAGAAATTACATTTTCGTGTCGACAGTCACGACGACTGCATATGTATGACTCTCTTAATTGTTTCGGAAAGTTTCTAAAGAATTTTTCCCTAACGCTTCGACAATTAAATTTTCGATTAATTATCCAAAGGATGAAGTTTTCCCGGAGGCGTCGAGACGGACTCCAAGCAACTGACATATCGTTGTTTAAACACGTCGAGTCTGTGTACCGTCGCGGACGAGTCGCGTGGACCTTTCGAAGCTTCTTCGCCCGGAATCGCACAAAGGGCATTACGGAGTAAGCTCCTCCCTTGGTCTTTGAAGAGCAAAAAGAACCTTTTGTGCTACGCGGACGACGCAAACGTTAACGTTTACGGACAAACCGACGACGCGGCGCGCCATTGTTTCGCCTCCGGTGAATGGAGACGTGGATGTACACTGGCCGATTCCCCCCTATCCTTTTTGATATCGCGATCGGGAAGATCTCGTCCTGCGATTCTTCGATAAGATACACATTTTACACGGGTACGCCCAACGAAACTCGACCGTGCTACGTTTTTACTCCGACGTCGTCTCTGACCTCTTTTTTTGTTACCCTTTAACGACCAGACCCTTAAATCGTTATTTAAACATTATGGGACTGATACACAGGGTGGGGCAATAACTATGTCCACTTTGAATATTGCCGTTATTTGTAATAATGTGAAAAAAAGGTTATATTCAAAACTTACACGTTATAGCGGAGGCATATTGCGACACAAACATTTTCTGCGTGGGTGAAGGCATAGAGGAGATTTCGAGGTCATCTCTATTTTTTTTAATGGAATGCTATGTTTTTTTTTATCGCGATATGATAGCCGGTGTTGAGACGACTTCAGCGAGCTTTCATTGAAGGTCATGCAAGGTCAAATGTGGTAGTAAAATAAACTTTCTTACATTACAGGAGATGCTCGAAGTGGTGACCGTTTGCGTCAATGCAAAGTTGCAATCTTCATATCGCTGCATCATAATTGCAGCATGTGCTAGAATAAGTTCAGAAACGATAAGACATGCACGTGATGCAGCGATACGAAGATTGCAACTTTGCATTGACGCAAAACCCTATTGAGGGTGGAACGACATAAAATATTCTGTATGATCTATCAGATATCAGGTCCACCGATGATAAAACGATTGTATATACAGATTAAATCCATTCAGCCTCTCCCTGTTAGCTCCTTTTCGAAAATGTCCGAGTGTATAGGAGGTCGAAGGTGATCGTTATCGAAACAGCACTGACTTTCGATTCATTTTTCGAATGAATGTTCAGTTCCATTAAAAAAAATAGTAGATCCTCTGTTGGTACATGGAACAATTGGAAATTCATGAGAACAAATATCTACTGGTACAGTTAGTAATTGGAAGTGTATTGGAATTCTTGTAAATCGAATTTCAGATAGTTCATGTCAGATCTATTTAGTTTTAATTAGAATGCAGAGACTGTTTCGTGGTAAATATCGTGGGCAACGAAGTTTGAGTGCATTCGACATCCGCTCGAATACTTCTGTAGTTTCCAGGAGACCAATAATATATTCCACGTTCCAAGAAATTCAAAGAATACATTCATTTTCATTCTTCGTCTACCAAGAGAACAGTATCGAGAAAATTCCCTCTCATCCTTCATACCTTGGGACACTTTATCTACCCGTTTTCCAAGCGACGTATTACCAGTCACTGTTGTCTCGCGCGCGCAGAAACGATGTTTTAAGAACGTTTTCTCTACGAGTGCCAGCCTCCTTCCACCGGTACATTGAATTCCATTTTTGTTTCTCTCTCTATCTTTCGGAATGTAAGATGGAACAACGGGCTCGCGTCGGTCTCATTGGACGAAATTAGATCAGGATCGTCACCGGGAACGAAATTCTTTTCGCAAGCAATTTTCCCCTCCGTTCTCCACCATCCTGGGAGGCGGCTTCGGTGATCTTATTCGTGGTGGAAAATTGCTGGTGTATAACCGATATTCCATCGCGCAGAGGGGACATAACGATCGCGCTAGGCCGCCTGGAAAATCCACTTCCATCGGGGGTGGAGCAGGAGGAGGAAGGAAAACTCTTTTTATTTCCCTGATTTATGAATTTCCCCGAGAGCGATAATTTCGTTTCTACCCGGAACTTCTCTCGTTTGTATAAGTTCCTTTTCTCTTTCCCCCACCACTTTGGTCTTCTGTTTTTTTCTTTCTTTTTTGTCTCGAGAAAGGATTCTTGGATGGTGTCGAGAAGTTACGAGCTCCCTCTCGACTCGGTTTGCTCGCACGAGAGAGAAAGAGGTCGGAATTATTCTCGACCGGAGTCGAATGTTTCGGGTTCGAATACGGAACACGGGATAGGTGAAGAATAGGCGTACGTTTAACGTGTTATTGGCTTGCGAGATTCCTCGGATGGCGTGTACGGTATCCGTTCGTTTTACAAGGAAAATTGCCGATATCTTTGTTCTCGCGGAACGATCATACGACGTGTTTCGTTTACCATCCGTTGACCGTGAGACGAGTCCAATCTTTTCTTTCATCTTATCTTTCGGTAGAGAGAAAATTCTGTAGTTATGTCAACCGCTTGATTCGTTCACACAAAAGCTATGTACCATAGACGATCCTTTAATGCTTAGATCTTATTCACAGTAATCACTAGACCGCGAATGTTTATGCAAAATCGCAAGGGTAGGCGTTAATTTGTGGACATAAAAATGAGATAGCGATTTATGCGCTGCACTAGATGTCTTATCACGTTGGTAATCATATACTATGTAGCTACATATAAGGCCTTAAAAGACTCGTATACCTATATGTATAGGGTTCAAGCAGTTAAGAGATAAAGTTATTTATTGTTCATTTCAAGTAGGTATTATTCATGAGATTTCATGAGAATTCACAGATCAAAGAGAAAATGCATGGTTGTCAGTGAGAAATTATGAGGTTAACTTTTTATTCAAAGGGGCAAGTATATTTACAGATTATGCGCATCTACACACTTGAAGTACAATACACGGGCGAAATATTACTTTTTAATGCCGAAGGTAAAAGAAATAGTACTGATCATAAAAGTGCCAGAAGTGGCCCATTAAGAACTCGTTTTGCTCGTTCGATATAAATCATTAAGATTTATCAAAGTCTTTATTTTACTACATTTTCCATATTAAAATTTGCTATAAAGCATAAACAATATAGTCTAGTAATCGCTGCATTCATAATGTCAAGCTGCACGTTTCTGGACGGGTGATCGACCGATCCCAGAAGTTTTCGGATTAATTCGACCGAGGTTCCTCTCGACATTCATTTCATCGCGTCGGTATATTATATTCTTCGATCGATCGCGAGCTCTCCGCACAATCGGGGAGAATTTTCCCGTGGCGCGGAACACGTCGATCCATATGTCCCCGCGCGACAAAATAGCACCCCTGAATGGACCGCTGGCGGTGGGGTGGAGGGCTCGAAAAAGGGTCCATTTTCAGGAGGGCAGGAGGCAGCTATACACGCGCGAACGATAATGCATTCGAGCCGGGCACGCAGTGATTCTCACTCGATTTTTCTCGATGCAGGGGTGCGTATTTCGACTGCAATTTCCGAAATTTAATGACACGTATCAGAGTTCGGGGTAGGTTTTCCCAATTCAAATTGAACACCTAATCGCCAATAGCCCACGGTATACGTACCTCGGTCATCGGGAGGAGAGAAGTAGTCTCGTGGCCGGGCAAATCTTTCTTTAATGGGATGCAAGGACTCTCTCCGGTGCCGTAGCCCCACTGGAGGCTCTCTCGAACCCTCGTTAGCTAAGCCTGTTGTTATGGTAAAGAGGGTCGTTCCGCGTTTCGCAGGATGTCACAGGGGTTGCATTGTCCCGGCGGGCGGGCATTTTTTATTTTCCGCTCTCGAGGAAGGAGAAAACGCCTCGAGCAGCGCGTTTTCATTACGCTTGTGTGAGAGTCTGAAAAACAAAAGAGATGCAGGATTAGTCTGAAGAATCGTTTTGGGGGGTGGCGAAATCGGAAACTGAAAGGGGGTGGTTTAATCGCGAGTGATATTCTTGCATCTTTTCGGGGCAGTTCGTCAGGACATTACTCGCGAATCCTTATAGTCTTCTGTGGAAAAGTGTCACTGAACATTTTTTAACCCTTCAATAACTATACTCTCAAATCGTTAATTTAAAATTATGAGATAAAATGGATTGAAACTCGGGTTCTGCACAATTTTTGGGAAATAGGTGACTGCAAAAAAAATGTACATGTTTCGTTTAGCAAGATCATTTATTAAAAATTGGTGGGTACAATTATTGATGTGAATTGTACAATTATTACGCAATTATTATTGTGAAATTATTTTTGTATTAACAATATTTATTTTGCATTTATTTTTTAACTTCTACTCTTCACTCCTGAATCGTTTGGTTATTGTTGCGTCGATCCTGTTCATCAGAGTTATTCGTTAAATTTATACGATTCCTTTCTCATTTTCTATTCAGAATAATCGCTGAACTTCATGTCGGAGAATTCATTTCTTCTTTTTTTCATTGCAAAAGGGACGTTCAGCAGAGTACAGTTGTCCAGTTCAAGATGAAATTTCGGATGTGATCTTTACTGTCCGTCTTCGGGCGACACGTTTTCTCACGCGTCGACGCCCGTTTTTTCGCCTCCGGATCGCGTGTACGCGAAGAATTAACGCGCGAGATCAGGCTGCACCCGTGCTCAGGACTCCCTCGAGCGGGTTCGCACAGCAGCGTGTACATATACCGGGTGTCGTGCGACACGCGATACGTCGTTTAGCGTTCGAGATCGAATGGTACGTTTCTGTCGAGATATCGCCGCCGTTTATGCCCGTTGCACGTTGAGTCGCCTGCAATCGACACAACGGACGGCCACCAATTTGTTTTTGTTCCGTGGGCAAATCCCGACGAATTCAGATGCTGCACACAGGTTACCGTACTATATACGTAATTTTCTTTTTCTTGAATAGGGAGTCCCAAGGAAAAAGGAAAATTTGAAAAAGCAAACATCGTTAACTCCTCACTATATCTACATGATCAAAAATTTAATATTCTTTTTTATAATCTGTTCCTAAATCTTTTCAAGACCATTAAAAGGTTTATAATTTTTACGAAAGTAGAATTTGTTTTTATAGTCCAGACTTGATGATATCTGAACACTCTGAGGAGCCTTCGAACACTCATCCATGATTTACTGTATAAGTATAATTAGATGAATGTTCAAACCCAATTTTCTCATCAAAATTTCTGAAAAAGAATTTATTCTTTTTCTTTCCACTTACTTTTTTTTATAGAATCACCCTTCTACCCGGTCGTAGTGCCCGACCGGTATATTCCTTCCTATGTTCGATTCGTCTGGAAGTTGAATGGAAAACCTTACTTCGAAAAAGTGCGATCGTGAACTCGCGCGAATAACTCCGTCGGGGTTAAGAAGTCAATTAGAAGCGGTGCAAACCTACGGAAGAGGGAATTCACTAGAGTTCTATTGAAATGAGAGATTTTCAGTGGATGGAACCCGTCGTCGAGAATTCGAGAGCAATGAACGCGCGCGGAGGTCTAACAGTAGTTGTTGGTAACTCGAGAATATCGAAAGTTCCGCCGGGTATCAATGGTGCTTATAATGCCCCTCGCGGTAACAGAGTGAAATATTCGACAAAGCCGGCGAGAAGTTTTCTCGTTAACCGTTCTCGATGGCAAAGAATCGGGACCGAGCAAAAGAATACCTCGAAAGGGGGAGGGGATACAAAGGACACGCTCGGAAGAAGGAGAAAACGGTCCACCGAAAATTACTCGACCCCCGACGACGAGGACGACGCAGGGCACGATTGTTCGAACCGGATAACGCGAGCAAGTAATTAAAAGTTCTGGCCGGTTGGTTCGTTTGTCAGGGAGGGGGGAGGTGGACAGAGGTGTATCGTTAATCGAATATCGTTTCCCGATGAAAATCCACCCGTGGGACGAGGCGAAGGGATTGACGGCACCATCCGAAAGTAATTTCACTTTCGGAATCGGTTTTGTTTCGTTGTTTCCGCCGACGACACGCCAGTGGTCTTGAATCAGAATTTAGCAGCTCGATACACTTATTTACCTCGAAGAATCAACAATTTTGAAACGTTTATTTAAATAAAAGTGGACAAGGTAGATGATATTACAGTGTATCTGATTATTTCATCAGTTTTTTGCTTCTGTAATATTAGACTTCGTAAATTTTAAACTCAGTTTTCTAAGTTTAGAAACTAGTGGAGATAGAACACTTAAGAACTAGAGCGTTGAATTCTCGATCCTACAACACCTTAAACTTCATTTATCTGAAAGAAACTTCGAAGCAACGACGCGTGGCTGGGAAAGTTCATGGGGGTTAATTCAAGGAATTGAAATCAGGCTCGCGAACACTCTACGATTATTCATGGATTCCGTTGGAATCGAAAGGGTTCAGGGATTCACGGTTCACCTATCGTCGAGATCCTCTGTCGTTATCGCTGAAAGAGCCCCTCCGTTTCGATTTCCAACGGTCGCGATCGCAGGGCCCTCGATCCGTCGAGTGCTCTTCGACGAGATATTGTTCCCCATCGTACGGATCTCTGACATCGATTTCATCCCGCGGGGATTAAACGGCGAGTAGCCCGATTCACGGAGCACTATATCCAACGTTGGCCAGGGGGAGGGGAGGGGGGAGTATGTCTCTCTCAGTATCCGGTCCAGTAATCCGTATAAACGATTCATCCTCCCGTCGCAGAAGCTGCGAAGATCGAGAGCATTTGTCACTGGGAAACTCGTGGACACGCAGAAGCCCTTCTACGCCCTTCTAACCATTTCCTGTACGGTCGTATCCACCGCGAAACGTATACACTTATCGCACGACAGGGCTAGAATTTATCTTCGTTCGATCTGTCCGATTCATCTTGGGACAAATCAAACTCGAAACACTTCGCAAGAAAAATTCGTACGGTGGAAGAGATGATGAATCCACGAGAAAGCAGGAATTATTGTTCGACGACTGGGTTGCCCGAAATTTTTCAATTTCCCGTCTCCCACGGTCTCTGTTTCGTTCCGAGGGCATATGGAGGCTTCATTTCCGGCCTACGTTCGCGGAAAGTCACGTCGATTTCATGCTACCTCTCATGGACGAATCGATATACCGACCCGGTGATAAGGAGGTTTTTAGATGAACGCTCTCGTGGGAGGGTTGAATGGGGACACTCGAATTGGAGGAAACTTTTTCTTCCATTGAACCGCGTTTTCATTTAGTCGTCGCCACCCACAGTCCGTCTCGGTTTACGGAATCGTTCTGCACAAGAAATGGGCCAGTTGTGACCGTAGGTGATGTTTGATACTGTACCGCGTGAAAAGCCTCGTATTTGCCAGCGGAACTAGCTAAGATTTTCCAAGATTCGTCGTCAGGTTTTATCCGAATGGATGTTTCGAGATGTATAGAGTAACAGCACCGAATGTGAAACATGTCAAATTGTCTTAAAAAGTAAAAAAATAAATTCCTCTAATTTTCGATGATAATTTTCATTTTGAACTTTCAGCAGAATTTCATATTAAGAGCAGTTTTCTAAAGCCATTAATTTTGTACACCGTGCAAATTTTCACTATTTTCCTAATAAACAATACTATACTTATGAAACTAATATTCTTCTTAAGTACGTATTATATTATTTTCACCCTTTCTATTGCCCGATAATTAATCAAACTTAAATGGGATGTTCACATATTCGGTTACTCTATACCACTGAAAGATTGTCCATAAGTTCCTGTACGAAAGGATAAGGGTAAAAGTTCTTCTAATTGTTGGTTCAGCATTTTCTTATCCGCGGTTTTGCCGCCATTAAACGCGCGCGCAGCGGCCATCGCGGTCGGAGTTCCTCGAATAAGCGTTCCCCGTTCGAATCGCGGCGCGCGCTAACGATCAACCTCGACTTTCTGGTCTCTACGCGTGGGCATCCAGTAGTAGCGACCGCATGTGGCCAACGACAAGTGAATTCAGCATGGGTCGCTCGTATTTCTCCTCTCTGGAACGTGACTTTATTTCTGTCCGCGAGTGGGGGGAAGAAGAAGGCCTCGGTTGCCCGGGCCCACGCGGAGTCGTGATCGCCATTTACAATTCCAGCCGTCGTCGAAGCTACGAGACTTTCGGGGAAACGAAGCCTCCGATGTCCCCGAGGTTTTACAACAGAGAAACGCCTGACGAACGTGTATACGAGACCAATAGCTCGGCTAGACACTGAATCCTTTTTTATTTTATCGTTGCATTAACCCCTTGCCATTCGATTCTTTTTACGACTTCACTTTTACAAATTACTTTATCGTTTGTATTTACCCAGATACAAAGGGACTCTATTCTTATGGCAAGTGTTACATTTATTCTAGTATTTCACGTCGACTCAAAGAAAACGATAAATAGACAGGTTCACTAAATTCGGGGTTAATAATGTACTAAATAAGGGGTTAAATCGTTTTGGGGTCATCAGCAACCACGTAAATTTACTTATTATATATTTGATTAGACTAAACGAAAAAATTCAACACGTTTCAAGACAGTTTGAGTCATTTATTTAGGATTGTCGTTGATTTGGCACATCCTTTTTTTACGTGGATATTTCGAGGCAAGATGCGATGATAATCTCTCCTTTCTTGTGATAGTGGCGTAACTTAAAAATTGTACATTTTTGCAAGGTAAGCATTTAAGAAATTCTAGTTGGGCATTTAGAAGCATTTAACAAATTTTCTGGGATTATTTTGAAGCGAATCTGCATATCCGTCAATGAGACGCAGCATCGTATATTCACGAGGTCACATATCCATCTCCGGGGTCTACGTAAAGCCCCCGTTGGTTTCTTTGCGGGAGCGAGGACTCGAAATAACCCGTGTTAATCACTCTCACGTGGTCACAAATAAGTTTCTTCCCCAGCGTGCTCGGCCCTCCTGCGAGCCGGCAACGGGTTTTATTTTCGATTTTCTCGTGATAGTCGCTTTAGCATATTCTCAGAATTAAACATGGAACATAGAAATCACAGATGATTGATTTTTAATAAATTGCTGTTCAAAGCTTGTAGATACGTGTTTAACATAGATATGCAAAACATACACGATATTAATAGTTTATTTCGTAATTTAAAATTCGTAGTCATATGGCAACAGTGAGAACGATAGAGTTAAGCTGTTCCTCGAAGGATTTTTCGATAACAGAACCTGTACAAGGAGGCGTATAATTATTTAACAAAGACCGTCTGTTTGATCTCAATTGATCTTCGAAGTCTGGGTCCTTGCATGTTAGAAAAAAATCGGTTCTCAGACCGAATTATCGACCGCTCCCACTCTTCGTTATTCCGCGAATATTAATAACCGCACCCGTTTATTGAATCCTCGCTGGAATTTTCCAGCTAGGTATTTTTATTTTCCGGTACCAAAGGCAATAGTAGTCGGACACCGAGCGACGATAATCCTGGAATACGAACCGGGGAGAATCTGAAATTATTTCGTCCCATTTTTCGCGGATTAACCGTGTAATCGATGGAACGAGTTTTTCTCAAGCGGGAGCTGCTTACGAATTATTTACCGACTACCCTCGGGGATCGAACTGTTTCTCTCAGTATTTCGAGTGAACCGTATATTCGTTCTTAATCTCTATCTGTGCAAATTTTGTGTCAACTCTTTTTTTCTTTTCATGATTTTCCAAGGTCACCTTCAATTTCCTTTCAAAAATTCAATTAAAAAAAAAAGAGTATCGATCACGCTGGCCCCGCGCGTGAAATAGAATTTTCCGCAGTCCCTTGATAGAGAGAAACCGAGAGAAGAAAGCAAGGGAGGTTAAATCGACGATCTCTCCTGCTCGGTGGAGGAGTAGAGACGAGATCCCACGTAGCCAGGAGACCGTCGATGGTAAAGTCTGGTCAATTGGTGTGAACGTACTCTCTCTGTGTGAACACACATCCATTCTGGCTGCTAGCTTGGGAAGACTGCCCCTTTAGAAACGTTCCACTGGCAGCGGGCCATCCATTAATACGAATTAGAGTATTTAACTTGGTGAGCAACGATGGAGGGCCAAGGGGACACAGGGAGTGGGTTGGTGTAGACTGGAAGCAGAAGGGAGGGGTACGAAGAAGGGAGAGGAACGGGAATGGAAAACGGTCGAGTCGCTCGTGGCGGAAACAAATTGGCTGAATTGCGACGAAACGTTCCGTGAGAGTCTGGGATCTATCAAAATTCCCTTAACTTTTCGATGTTTCTTCTAGTTCCCTATTTTTTCCCTCGTTTTCATTGATCTTCGATTCTCTCTACGGAAGTTTATACTGAAGGCTATATATTTCTAGGCGAACCCTTGCTGAGATAGTGGAATACCGTTTGGAAGTTTTTGAAAATGCCGCGACGTAATACGTCAAACGTTAAAAAAATGTGCGTCTGGTTACGAGGGAAGTCAAGGAGATTTGAAATCGACTGGGGAACCGCGATTCCATTGTTTAACCCTTTGCACACGATTGTTCCCTTTGATGAAATGACATCGTACAGAGAATTAGCGGATTTCGAGTGTCAAAGTGTTTAGTGATATCGAGGATCGATGGGTTTCGCGGCGTGGATATTGTAGGATCAACGATATTCTCGTTCTCACAGTCGGTGAAACGGGAAATCGTCGAGGCGGTTTCGAAGCTCTCGAGCTCGCGCGTCCTGTATTGAGTAATATGACGGAATTGCAGCTCGTTGCAATCATTAAGCTCTTCACCCACCGGCTGTAATTTATTTCGCTGTCTAATAAAAGTCACTCGTCGTGGAATCCTCGATAGAATTGCCGGCGATTGCATCGTAGGGGAAGGGGGGAGGGAGCTGGGGGAATTACGCCTATTCCCGACAGATCGAAGAACGGAACCTCTTCCTCCCGATGTCGTTATTCTCGATTCGCTTTCACGAGAGACTCGGCAAGGTAATGCACCGCGTTGATCTCTCCGTTTCCCTTGTCGACACCTTCTAACAATTTTTAGCCGGTTTCTCTGCTAGTCCGTGTAATTGAAAACAATGGTAATTGGGGATATAAAATTATTGTAATTTAGGCATTCAAGATATACAGACACTTGGACATCTGCGTAATCGACAGCCTGACTAGGTTGATGTTTCAACAATAGAGAGCATGTGCATTATTCTGGAAGTTAGATTCTGAAAGAAATAGCATTCAGGAAATAGGATCACTTTGGAAGGTGGCATTTCTAGGGGTGGATCATATCAGAACCGAGATACTGAGATGCATAGATTATTTTGAAACTCTGGTACCTGTGGTATTGAATCACCTTAACACCGGACTACTTAGAGATCTAGATTACCCCTAGTATTTAGAGGTCTTGATCCGTACCTAGTGTTCAGAGATCTAAATCACCTTTGGGTTCGGATACATCTAATCACCTTACCATTCGTAGATTCAGATCGCCAAAGACTCTAAGTGTAACTTCAGACAACTAAATCATTCTAAGGATCAGAGATCTAATCACGTTACCTTTCGGAGACCCCGATCGCCACATCATCTAAGTGTCCGTAGACCCCTGGAAGCCTAAATCCACTTGTATACTTATACTCGAAACTACACATCGCCATAGTCGATCCAGACGTTCGGATAGTTTGTGATCGAAGCAATTAGAGCCCCAGCCACGTCGCCAGCTATCTACCACCCAGACCCAAGGCATATTCCCGAGGCTCGTTACGACCTGGAAGATATCTAAACGTTTCGGTACGCAGCCACGCGCGTTAGTATTCAGATCCCATGGCCGGGCCCGTACGCTTCCTCCGAGCGGAGTATAGGCCTCGTATAATTGCGCACTCATTTTCGTCTGCAGACTCAGTGCCGGCTCAGACAGTAAGCGGCTTAGATATCTTTCTATGATGCTTGTTCTGTCCCTGTACCTCCTCTCTACCCATCCTTTCATGCCTTCTCACCCCTCTTTGTCTGTCCCTTTCGCTCTTCCCACCCCTGTCTCCCTCCGGGGGTCGTCCGCTATTGATTCCAAGTTTATTCTCGGCGGACCGGTTGCTTTCGTCGTCGAAACATCGAAAGCGTACAGGGAAGCGTTTAAGATTTTCATACCGAAGCTGGAAATCCAGTCCGTTCAACTCCTCTTGGTTCACGCTGCCTGTGAGATTAACTGCCCTGACGCGAATCTCGACTCCTTCACCGGAATATTCCAATCTCGAAGGAATCGGCTAACTTCCTTACGCTTTCGAAGATTGTTCGCCTATGAAACGCGATACTTCCCGGAAGAACAGATACCTGTAACCACTTCGACACTTGTTCCTTGTGTATCACCTTTCCGACGGAACCCCTATTGGCCATGTGTGCTCTTCGATGTAACATGGTGTCTGTGTGTTTGCTGTCTCCGGTGTCTTCCTAATGACAACGAGCTTTCACCCTCTAAGGGAAACTAAATAAATGTTTAACTCCCCTTTTCTTACTAATATTCCGTCATATCTCTTCTTTTCCGCTGTCTTTGTACTTAGACCAGCAATCATCGTTGAATCTCACCTAGTTACATGTTTCTTTTAAAAGTATCCAGCTCCCAGAGAATCCAATTTAACCTCTCGTCACTCGGTCTTATCGAAGACACGCTCATCATCCTCTAAACTTTCGAGTCTAAAGACGCCAATTTTCTAGGGTATCGATCACGTTCCAGTACGGTTTCTGAGAAGAAATTCAGTGGGCCGACACAGACCCAATACGGATGTCTTCGCTCACTCCGCTTAAAGCCCGCCTGGAATCACACGACCCTTGCCCGTTAAACGTATCGTATCGGTTGCTGTCGCGGTTACAGAACACAATAGACGCAGTGTCCCCGCCTCTCTACCTCGAAGGGGTCTTTATCTACCGCCTTTGGAGAAATCGTAACGCGAATTTGCATGTGCCGTTAGTCCGTCGGAGGCAGACGAAGGTCCCCACCACCGCCATACGTCAGTCGGAATAAATTTCCCTTTTCTCCGGCAACCGGCCCCGGTTCCGCCGGCATTAATAAATTAGCATTACAAGCACGCGCTAAATTTCCATCTAACGACCCTGCTTAATGGGTCCCAGCGACTGTGTTACTTGCACCGCTGTTCTCAGCAATTAACCGGCCTCGCGATAAACCGTGATCCGGGGATATTGAATTCGCCCTGTGATAGGACGCGTACACAGATTTTTTTCGAACTTCTATACTCCATCGTCTTCGTTGCTCGCGTGTGCCTCTATTCGACGAACGACGCCGTGTAATTAACATTCGTGATTGGCCAACGAACACAATTTTAAAACTGCGATTACTCGCGGATATTTGCACTTTGTTCGCGTTTATCGATGTCCGATGGTAATTGAGCTATTGCAAGGTCGCATATCCGCACAACTATTCTAGTGCTACGATAATCCACAGTAATCCACGTTACAATCCACACTGTCGCTAATTCTTATTGCCTTTACCACTCGGATCCACATTCTCAGTCTTCACATATTTCATAAACGTGTGTTCATAACCTTCGCATATTTCATAGGCCATGTGCGGGTGAAACAAATATCATTCGCTTGAGAATCCCGAGCTCTGTCATTGTACTAAACCTCGTTGAAAGGTCAGCGTTACACCTGGGGACCTTTCCTTGTCAGTGTCGAGTAGCCTTCGAACACTCATCCAGGGTTAACTATATTCCCAGGGCGTGTTCATTCCCCACAATTCTTTCCGTACAGTCCGTTGAATATGTTCATAAACCTCGCCGACGACGGAAGCTTAATTTCTGCGGCTGCCGACATTAGTTATTCGCCTCGTGTCGTAAGCATCCCGGTCGCTTGGGATGCGACACGATTGCGCACCGCGTGAAGGAGCCGGGGATGCGCGGTGCATTCTCGTCGCGTTATGAGCGACGTGCAAGATGGTGAGTCGGGGCCCGACAATGGTAGAATAGACTCTAGGCCAGTCTAAGATTTTCCGAAGTTAGCACCTGAGCTTGTATTTGTGTTTTGGGTTTTACCTTTGGTTTCTAGAAAGCCTATATGGACACAAGATCAGGTACCTGTTCAGCTAGAATCGGGTAGTTCCTGACTGTCCCTGTTCGATCATTCGACCACTAGCTATCCACTGTTTGGACACCTCTAGGTCGTGGCTCCCCGAGGCTCTCCCCGAAACGTACCGCAATCTCCCAACCGTAAACAATAGGTACTTAATTTCCTGGACACTTCTCGGTCGGTCCAATGTCCGGACGTGTGTACCACATGGTGCAAATGAAGATCCTTTGATCGTTCGCGTTCGCTGGTTCACTCATCCACCGTGAACGGCCTCCATGCGTCGGAGGCGCACGCCAACAAAAAAAGGTGTGTCCCCGCGTCAGCAGGCGGGCACGACACAAAGGGAGCGCAGTCAACGTTAACCAGGCCGTATTCCTCGAACGGGAGAGACGAAAACCATTTATTACGCGCTAATACAATATGCTCTGGGAAGCCGAGTCTTGTGAATTGCATTACACCGTCGTCTGCCCAAGTGTTTCCATTTACTGTCACGGAAGAAGGGAAGCATTTTACCTTCGCGCGTTACCGTCCCCATCGAGACGCACCTTCACGAATCCCTACACTCGACGTCGTTGCGTCACCGGGTTTTAGCATCGCGCCGCTATTGCGTCACCGTGTAGAGCGTAGCGTCAAAGGTGTGTGCACCCCCGCGAGCAAACTCGGCTTCTGTTAGGGGAAAAAGTGGCGTAAGAGTAAGGGCGTACTACCACTTGGTAAATTTATTTCAAGTACTGAAAGAAATATTAAATGGAATGTTAATTTGGCATAAATTTCAATAATTCCCGATACCAAATTTTAAAAGGTTCGTCTCCTATGTCACTTTTTTCCCTGGCGGAAGCCGAGTCTGCTCGTGGGTGTACGTCAATACTCTGTTCACCAGGCACCACGCGCGATGGATCCGTGGGTCGCGTCCTCTCTTCCAAATGGCGGAAACGCAGAGTTCCCTATCTGTGTTGGCCAGCGCGCTCGTCCCTCCTGCGTTCGTCCCGTCTAACTGCCTAATCTGGCCCCCATTCTGATCCAGCCTCGATCGGTAAGGGGTTTCCTGCCTTATCCGCGACCCGGTCGATAACCAGCGTATTCCAAATGTGGGAACAGGGGAAAACTGTGCTTCCGTTCCGAGGATCAAAGATTATCGGAGTTTCGACAGCTTCCTAGACTCCCTGGGTGTCCATATATCGTTAGAACCCCTATAGTGGGGGACGAAATGTTACGCAGTTGATGGTACTTCAAGTTGTTACTCGGTACGTCCTGGGGTTTAGAGGTTATCCCCAGATACCCCATCGACATCCCACTCTCATCCCTCTATCTCGCACGCAATAACCGTAATACACCCGGGGCAACTACCAACGTGATACGGTCTAATGCCCCCAATGGGAAAACGTGGTCCGAATGGCCCCTTATTGTCTATCCAGAAAACAGCCAGTTTCTGGCTGTTAAAAAACGCCGAGTTTTCGAACACTCCTCTCCTAAATGAAAAAGAAACCAGAAATCGTTTCTACGCTTTGTCCGCGACTTCACGCAACAAAACCGTCGCGATAAAAATGTCCCGTTAACAGCCGCCGCGCCTAAGACAACAATCTCGATAAAAAGTCCCGCCAACCTTTGCTGCGGGGACGTTGTAATTAAATTCACGAACGGTAATCAGGAGGCGGGCATTCGCAACATTAAAATCAGAGGAACGTCAAATTGCTGGGACCTGTGCAGGACCTAGGGACGCCTTTGAACGTCATTATTCCTCCCGGCGAGCAATAAACGGATCCCCGTCCACGGAAACTGGGTTAACCCAATGACATAGTCAGCCTTCGGAAATTGGGTCGTGGGATCTTGTTCCATTCCCTTCGGATGAATCCAAGCGCCAGCCGTCCGTGAGATAAGACTCTAGATAAAAAAGGAGGAATCACCGTGCGATGATTCTTCGGGATCACCCTCGATCCGCGTGCGTTCACCGCCCGTAGCCTTTTCAGACCCGATCCTTCGTTCTTCGCGCGTCTTTCTGTTCGGTCGTGCCCCCAGGGGAGGATACCCGTTCGTCCATTGTTTTGCGTCCCTTTCTTCCCCCAGCCAGCCTAGTCTTCTAGCCTTTATTTCCCTCGGACGGCTCGTTAGAACCCTTTTCGTGCCGATCCTCAGGAGCTCTTTTGCGACGGAAAACTCGTTGGGGCGAATCGTTCTCCGTCTGAAAGACTTCTGGTGGGACGGACGAGGCGTGGGAAAGGAACCGTCGTTCCCTGAAACTGATGGCCTTCGTAGAGACTTCTGTTGTTCCCTTGACGCCTTAATTATTAGAACGAATGGAATTATTAATTCTTGTTTATTCTTCTTCACATTTACAATCATTTCATGATTTAACTACGACACAAGAACAGCGTTATAAGTTCGTCAGGTTGGACAACGAATTACACAATCCCGCCTCGGTTACCAGAGTTGGCAAGAAGTTCGCGGAACCTGGCACGTGGAAACGATTTCCATCCAGTTCGAAACTAGTACAATCCTTTCGGCCTAATCCGTAAAATCCCACCCCCGCGAACTTCCATGAATTCGGTCAGAATGTGGCCTTGAACCCGTAGGGATCTGTAATCCGGGAATCGAGCATCGAATTTTTGCGTTATCGATGATTCCCAAATATCAATTCTCGCCCAGGTCGATTTTCTCGAAACGAATCCTTGACAAACTTTCAGCGTAGAACAGGATCCCGAGTATCGGTTCGTGAATAACAAATGGCTGTTTCGGGCGTGGTACAGCCGAGTGGGGAATTGAGTTTTCAGAAAAATGGCAGGACGACGGTAATAAATGGTACTCGGTCTCGCGAGATTCCTACGTTCGAAGTGTACGCGAGTCCGGATATTTTGGAACAATCTCGAAAGCAGGCGAGCTGACTGGACAAAACCATCTGTAAGCTGTCTCGCAGGGGTTGCTCTTCTATTGTGGTCGCAGAGAAATCGGTTCCATTTGTGGACTTTCTGGGCGAGACGCTTCAGACTGCACCCGCGATGATGTTCTTCTTCGCCAGTTTCCATTTGACTGTTGTCGACGCAGAGACATCAATCCTGACAGTATCGTGTACACAGCTTTTGAGCGAGATTTTGGTGTTGGGTACACCTGGGTAGCTAAGAATTATTAGGCGTTCGATCAATTAGATACCAGTTAATCCCTGGGTAGCTAAGAGTTAAGTATTCGATCAGGCAGATTCCAGTTAATACCTGGGTTCTCAGATCTCTAGGTGTCTGAGGTAAACAATGTTCACTGCTTACACAGATGTCTCGTTCGTGAAGTGGAGTTCGAGAACATTATCAGAGTTGTGTTCCCCTTCCATTTGTGGATCACAGAGTCTCGGTGATCAAAACGTCTGTGAAGCCTCGCTAAACAAGCCGGTAGGGATAATAATAATCGTTGAATGGAGCTTCTCGACCGATTACCATGTATCATTTCCTAGACCGATCGATCCGTTCGATAACAGTTAATTTCGGAGAGTGGAGGAAGACCGTGATCAAATGTTTCGTTTGATCGCCCAGGCACATATCACACGTACTGAACAAATTCGTGGGATCGGCTGTTTTACAAAGAATTCCATTCATCGGCCGAGCACGGAAACTAAAGAGAAGGCACAGCAGCTCAACGATAGGTTACCTCCGATGCTGTTTCTTTTGAATTCCCGTTCGAACCGCGAACAGAATGGGGGACGGGGGAGGGTACGGTTTCTCTAGCATGTCGCTAATCGGTCCGCGTGCGACACGCGAAATGATTTGCGGCTTGTCCCGTAGCTTTCCACTCTTAATACCGGCTATCGAGCCTATTTACGGTTGCGCCCTGATGAATGCATACGGGCACAAATCATCGTGCCGTTCGCGCGTCACATTTAAAATGCAAAAACGACGTTTCCCGTTTGTTTGTTCGGGAAACGGAATATTTATTTGAGGCTCGCTCGCGCGGCTGCCGGAGCCAGATCGATTTAGACGTACACGGGAAGTCTTTATGCAGGCACTTACGATGGCTCGAGTACTCCAGTTGTTGGTCGACTTGCATATTTACGACCTCTGGATAATGTTTCTATTTATGGTATCTAGATTCCTTGAATATGTCGGTTTCCAGGCGGTCTGGTACCTAGAAACTCAAATATGTAAGCAGTCTAAAAGCGTAAGAATCCAAATACTCATATATCTACGCACTTCAAACCCCGTCTTGGGGATCCGAGCATTTAGGTACTCCGACATATAAACCAATTGACGATAACCCAAACACCTGTCTTCGTCTGTAAACACCCCCGGTATCCGGACAGTGCCAACACGCAGAAGTATCCCAATTCCTGACGAAACCTGATTCGCGACGAAACTTAAAAGAATCCTTTCTCTTTGCAGCACATGGTGCAGACAGGCATGGCTGCGCCCTACGGTGGGGGTGTCTTCCCCCCGCCGGTGAACGGCGTAGCGGGTGTCGTTGGGGCGGCCGGTGCGGCTGGTGAGGTGAAACCGCCGCCACCGGTGCCTGTCAAAGAGGACAACACCGGGGCACCCCAGCAGCCGCCGCCCAGTGGGCCTCAGGTACCACCACCAGCAGGCGCTCCACATCCAACGGCCCCTGGTGCACCAACAGCTGCCAGTTTCAGTCCGCCCCCACCTCCGAACGGCGTGGATCAACAGGCTATCGTAAGTTTAACTGCTTCCACTCTCTCTCTCTCTCTGTCAGTGGTTTAACCTGTTCTATTTGGTTATCGAGATTGGTCGGTAATCAACGTCACTTCTCCAGTTCTAGTCACATCGTAGTTGTTATTGCGGGGTATAAGACACTGACTCGTCCTATACCAAGATCATTAGTTCTAGGGAACACTAAAGTACACTACTGTCAGACTGGAGGTATTTTATTTATTTATTTCTTTATTTAGTACACAATTCGGTTATAATCAGTCAATTGTAGGTAACAATGTGTTGTATAATCTGTGCCTAAAAGAGACTTGGGAGCTAAAGAAGTCCAGCGATACAGAGAATTTATTAACATTCATAATTATGCGGTTTATGCAATTATATTGTCCATAATTCGTGCGGTGGGTCTCTCGAAGTAGTAGTAGTACATGATTTCTTCTGGATGATGCTGACGTGATTAATTTAAAGCGAGATAAAATATCAGGACACATGATAACAGCCACTCGAAAATCGGTGTACCGAAACGGCGCCAGCGATGAGTGTGTTCCCCAGGTGACTCCAGTTTGTTTCCTACCGGAGCGGTGTGTCCCAGCTCGCGAGGAAATCGCGGCTGATCCTCGGGCAAGTCGCTCCGCGGAATATCGAGGGAAGCTACGCTCGGACAGACACACGCTCTCCCAACGATCCTCTCTTTGGCGGGGATCCGTGACGGCGTAGTCACGTACTACGAGCTGTAGGGATCTCGATTATTCCGGCCACGTAGAGATCGAAAAACAGACCGAGAAGAGATGGCGGACAGGTAGAACGCGGCGAAACACGTTAGGGTGAAAGTGTTTGTTGGATAGCTTAGTGTGTACGGCAGTGATAGGCAACTCACCAAAAGTAACCACCACTAACCACCATTAACCACAAAGTAGTGATAACTGGTAATAACGAAGTTAAAACTAGTGATTGCAAAGTAATATGTAGTGATACTATAGTAATAACTAGTGTAATTAGAAGTATTACTTTACAAAATCTTACGAATTTTATAAACGATACCAGACGACATGTTTGAATGACAATATCGAATGCATTACGTCGAATACAAGCCCAAACACTCGAGTCCAAACGAGGCTTCGTCGCGCGAACAATCCGGATTTATTCGGGGCACGACGCCGCCGATATAACAACCACGATAACTCGTCGTCTCTCCCCGGTCGCGGCAATTACCGCGAGTCATAAACCGGCCTAATTAGCCGCGCTAATTAAAGTAATTCCCGTTCGTTAATTGAATTTAGCGGGCGGACGAATTCCGGGCGTGCTGCGCCACGGTCCTCTCTCTCTCCGGTTCGTTGGTTCTTCCTGGTATAATCGTGTGCTGTTTGACGACGTCGACCCCCGGTTAGTCTCTTCTGACGAGCTTTCGACGGAAATTCCGATATATACACTCACGTTCATAAAGATTTGGACAATTATTGAATAGGAAATATGCATAGTACGATATTACGAAATTGTTAAATGTCGGAAATTTAGGCTCCATGAAAGCTCACGATCGGTACTATTCATTCTTGGCGATTGTTTGGAAACCTTCTTCTACGGATAGATTGCGTTTAAAATGATCATGGTGATCGCGATACGGCTCGGATGGTAGTACGCGATGCGCATCTAATCAACACCCGGTCCATGGACTATGAATTTCTGGCACGGTGGTCGAACCTTTGCGCGAAGAGTTCCGAACAATGTCGCGGTACTGGAGAACGTGGTTGCTTTGTCCGTGGCTCGTTTGGTCAATTAAACTGGTGCCTGTTAGTCATCGGCTCGTAAAGCTGCCGCGCGCTCCGTTCCGTTCGTTTTGTATCACGCGAATTATCGCTGGCTCACGAACGGGTCTCCTTAAAATCCTCGTTCGACTCGGATCGTTCGTGAAATCCACACTCAACTGAACATCACGCGGCCAAAAGTACTTCTATCCAAGATAAAAAAATCCTTTTAATAATTACGTCGTGTATGATAAGTGAGTCGTGCCCAAATCTCACTCTGAACTATTAATTGATTAAGATGATAGGAGAACCCATACATTATTATCTAACAAAACCCCTGTTAAAATCGATGTCAGACAGTTAAATGAACTGTCCCTTCTAATACCAAATCCTATTTCGAGATTCTTCAGTTACGCGTAAAATTGGGATCGGTTACAAATTCCAGGGTGTGAAAACGCGGGAAAGTTTTTTTACCGTTAAAACTCGAATTGTTTCCTTAAAATCGCACCGCGTTCCCCGAACAAAAGGCTACATAGAGAGAGAGAACAAATCCTTCAGCCATACACCCGACCCGACCGAATAGTGGCTCGAATGGGAATCGAAAGTTAACTTGTGGTCTTGGTGGTCCTCGAGCGGTACGAATCGAATTACAGCTAGCAGAAGCGCAAATTAAAAGTTCCATTTTCAACGTCCACGCCCTTTTCCACGGTTGCGGCGCGCACACAGGGTTTGACGGACGGCCTCAGACAATCCGGTTTCCATCCGCGGGCCTCCACGAGTGGCCTTTCGAACGACGGGAAACTTTTCCGCGAGCCTAGTCGTCTCGAAAATTTCCATCCTTTGCCTATCCGTGGCGGGGCCTCGTTAGCCAATACAAAGTCGCGTTTCGAGGGTAGTTCGAGTGTTTCGCGGATCGTTGGGATTTTACGGTCGCTGCCCTCCCCCCTCGAGTATATAACTTTTCCCGCCCCCCTTGAACGTTCTCCTGTGTGGGAGGAGTTCGAGAACTTCCTGTTGGAATTTCCACGCTTTTCTGAGACGAGATATCGGACTGTAAACGGGGTATATTACTGGACAGACTACCCAGATAGTCCGAGGTTCGTTTTAATGGGCCTTTGGAAGACGTGGGTTTGATGGATTATATATGGCGAATCTTTAGTCATTTCTTTCTATTGGAGAACCTTCGTCGTACTTCAAGACGATACGTTCTTCATAGATACTGGAGATAAAGTGAAGTATTGTTACAGAAAGTGGCAGTCCTCGAGGTTTAGCTAACGTTTCCATGAAATTTCTGCGGATGGAAGCTGGTCTGTAATGCGTCAAATCGGTTGTTTGAGTGCATACGGAACGAAAACCGACGTTTACAGCGCGGCCATGAACGAACGTAAACCTGGGGGATATGGTAAGCGTTCTCCAGAAGCCTTTGAAGCTTCATGCGCGCTTACAGAAACCCGATTCCCGTAGTTTACGCCGACCGCGCGAACCCCACCGAGGATCACTCGATATTGTTCTAATAGAATTCAGCAGCCGCGGTCTGTTGTTTGGCTACAAGCGGCTGTAATCGTTTGTCTCTCGAAATGTTAAATTCCACTCGGAATTCCATAGGGGGTGGGGGTGATACTATAGGGAAACGGCAACGAGCCACGCCCACGCAGTTCGTCGAATCGAAATAATTTCGGCTAATTGGAACCAGTGTTCCGGGCAACGTGAAATTATTCCGCGCGGACGACACGACGGGAGAACCGTTGGATGAAAAAAAAAAGAAGACAAAAGACTGGAACGACGCGCAATTTTGTTCGATTAAAACGCGCGATCGTGATCGACCTCGTTTTTTTTTTAGAGGCGTTGCAGAGCTGGTATGACGGGTGATGGAGAATTTCGTGGCACGATCCGTTTATTATCACTGCGAAATATTTTTCAATCGCGCGTTCCCGAAGGGGATTCGTAGTGCCCTTGATGCGGATTGTAATTAAAAGGTAATTAAACGATGATCGCGTAAAATCGCTTCATTGGTCAGTGAGGATTGTTGTATTAATCGTTCGGCGGAATATTCGCTGGATTTTAAGCAGCTTTTATTTTTTTAATCAAAGAAACATTAACACGTTGACTGCCAGCTACGAGATGACTCGTAGTTGAAACATTGCAAGCATGTTGGATTATTTAAATACCCGACTCTTGCGTCTTCTTTGCCTTGCCAGCAGGAGACCAAAGTTCTAATCGGCCGCGAAACAAGCGCACGCGCACATCGTCGATGCTCTTCTTGAACCCTTGATCCCTTCCGGTGTCGACCGCGTCGATGGTCGATGAATAATTCGTGAGCCCACCTACCGTGAACTAGTGAAGGGCCAGGATCCCATTCTGAGCCTGGTCGACAGGGTGGCTGCATCTAAATTTCATCGAGGGTGCACCACCATTGATCGATCGAGGAACGAATACCGTCGACGTACGAAACATGGGAACGATACATTCCCGAAACAATTTGCTATCCATGGAGGCTGAATTATTGAAACATTTACGAGACTGAACATTTAGATCCCATTGAGATTTAGCCCGCTGGGGAGGTCTTTGGAGAAATTCCGATCGAGAAGGGAGAAGTTTCGGAGTAACGAAACGTCTGTATGCGGGTAGAGCCAGACGAATTCTAATCGTAGTTCCAGGTGACAGGCTTGTAGTAGTATTCGAGCTCATTATTAATTGAGAATCCTTTGGATCGATGACATTTTTCGACCTAAATCCCCTTTCGATGGGAAGTAAGAAGGGCTTCGGAGTAAATATTGTTGGAGTGCTTTCTAGAAACTCTAATTACAATATTCCCCGAAACATACTAGTTGAGTTTTTGTAATATTTTATGCTTCCTTAATGGACGGTGAGGATATTGCTCGTTGTTCATGGAAATTCAACGGAAGGTAAGACCTCGAATTAATTGTGGCGCGGTGCATATAACGCCTTGGACACACGAAATTCCACGTCGTGGAGGGAACTTGGAATAATCTTCGTCGAGTAAGTGTTTATTAATAGCACGCTGGGTGCCGTGGCTCGAATTGCTTTAGTTCCAGTACGTGTGGCCCAGCTCCGTCGGTGCTACCGTGGAAGAACGGACAACGGGGTGATAAAGTTCACCCGAACCTGTATGCTCGCGGGCAGAAATTTCACGTAGCAACAGCTGCGTCTGACTGTACGCTACGTGTGTTCACTTAGCCTCGTTAGTAGCGCGACCGAGAGATAAGGTCGGCCGTGGCGGCTGACCACTTACGGAAGGTTCTACTTAGAGGCGTTACATGCACGATTTCAAGGGGAGGGAATAGAAGGTGGAACACGGTATATTTAATGGTTTCGCACGGAGTTCAACACGAATGATTACTCAACGAGATTTTCACAATTAAGCGATTATGAATATTAATAAAACTTCTTGTGACTTTAAAGGACCCGTTGTCTCGCCAGATAAACACTAACCATGTCCATGTTTGATTTCCGACAACAGTCGGAGGTGTTTCAGGCAGCAGTGGCGGCCGCAGCGGCTGCAGCTGCGGGTGGCGGTGGCCAACAGCCGGCTCCAACGCCCGCTGGGAACGAGACCAGCCCCGAGGGCGCAGTCGAGGGCAGCACCCTGGTACCTGTCACCTCAGGTGCGACGACACCGGCGACCGCGACACAGGGCACCGACCTGAAGGGTCAACCGAAACGCCTTCACGTCAGCAATATACCTTTCCGCTTCCGAGACCCTGATCTCAGGGCGATGTTTGGGGTGAGTTCCCTATGTCCGAAACGCTGCGACCCTTTTTACACCTTCTAATCATCGTCGAGTGCCTCTAGGAAATACCGTTTCCTATCGAGGTAAAGATGTTAATCCGAGTGAATAGTAGACGGTGAATTTTGTCAGGTGGAAAGTAAACGACCTCTTCGGAGTACGGCTGAATTAATTGTTGTTGGCAAATAGTTGTTGTGATTATTTGGAGAGAAGTCAGTACTATTGTTACGAACTGTCAAAAATCCACGATGCAATTACAATATTCGACAAAACCTGGTTTACTTTCGACCCCCGTAATATAAAAGGTTCTCCCGCCTTTCCTTTCTCGATGAATATTCACGTCTGTCGCCGTGGTGTGTTTACACGGTCTTCTGTTTTGTTTTCCAGCAATTCGGGCCAATCCTCGACGTGGAAATCATATTTAACGAAAGGGGAAGCAAGGTAAGCTCACCGTCGCCCTTAGGCTGCGAGCCACCCCTGTCAACCCACCCTTAGAAAATACTGTTAGAACTTAAGCCACGACCGAACGAAATCCCCGTCGCCAGGATGAATTCGCGTCCTGCGCGTTCGAGAGATCACCACCCCCCTAGAAAACATTAATCCACCCCCTGTCACCCCTCGACTCCAGCAAGAACTTCTTCCTCCTCGATCCGTCGAGGCAGGCGACCTTAGTGAACTCGCGAGATCCCGAAGATTTTTCCACCGAGGAACAACCCCCGTCTCCACCCCAGAAACTTCCGTAATCTTCATCCACTCCCACCCCCTTTTCAATGTCCATTCGTTCGTTCACCTTTCCTAACATCCCCCTGCCACGATTCTTACGTCACGTTTGTCGCGGTTATTGGAAAAACTTGCAGAACGTGTTCCTGGCGACGAGGACGTCGCGACAACGTAATCATATCGTCGAGGAAACGCACCACCCGTTAAAAAATCCTTCGAAACCCTCGATTTTTCGTGGACCAACGACAAGTTCCACGTTCAGACCTCTCGGATAGAAGAAATAAAATCGCGGGCGGTGCGTTCGTCCACACTCGTCGTCTACGTTCTTTTGCAGCGCGGTGGCAACGGTCCTCGACCGAGAAAACGAGACCTGATACAATGAAACGACGAGAAAACTACTCCTTGGGTGCTATTGTCTAACGGGCTGTACGTGAACCTCGGTGTTCTTGGAAAAACGGGGCAACGAATTACCGTCTTGTTTCTTCCTCGTTTTACGGCCGTGTTTGTTTCTTTTTTTTTTTTCTTCTTATTTTTCGCCCCGCCAGCGAGGATCGTGGCTCTATCTCAGCGTGAAATACGACAGACTCCGTTCGTAAATTATGAAAATGGTAGAGGGTGGTCGTTGAAAGGGAGACGCAGAGATTGCACGGATTCTCTCCCCCTGTTCTGGAAGAAGAAGCTGGATTTTCGTGCTCTGGTGGAAAAAGGTATCGTTTCGGAGACTTTCTTTCTCGGAGAACAATGTCCTTCGCTTCGTACGGATATTTCTCGTATGTGATCCTTCGTGGATCGTGAAGAGGATTCCATGAAAAAGAAATAATCTTGAATCCGATGATCGAAGTGGATTCTTCGTGCACGATTACTTCTATCGGTCTTTCGTATTTCTCTTTGTCCACGATATATCGAAGGATCAGACTGATTATTAAAGATCCTGCCGAGTTCCTCCCTAATAACCATCGATTCTACCAGTCTGATAACTGCAATATCAGTTTCAACTATCATCAGCTATAGCGTTTTTCATTCGCTCTTAATCTTCAAAATCGAGCCCTGTCGAAATTCAGCAAAGTCACAGATCTGATCTCGACAGGAAATAAATCGAAAAATTCGAAAGATCGTACAACTCACCTGGAATCCAAAGAATCAAGGAACGACTCAATACACTGATCTGATTCTTCAACCATCGATTCTACGCTCGTATTCAACGGTTATCGTCTGGTATCGATCAGAGAATACTTCGATTCCCTCGAAATAAAACGCCCAACTATAATTCGACACTCACGATCGAGGTCTGAGGAATCGAAGATCAATACTCTTCCAGGAAAGTGCAGCTGCGATCGACGATCGTTTATGCAATTGTGAAACGCAAAGGGTCGACGGAAAGGAATAGAAAAAGGATGGGATCAAGACGGAGAGAGACGGATTCGGCGTGTAGGAGCGTTTGAAATGCAAATAGGTTTCAATATGGACGACAACGGTCCCCCCCTGGATAAGATCCGCAGTAATACATCGTGCCGACAGCCGGCATCCGGTGAGCTTGCATATTCAGCGTCTTTGCGTCAAGCACAGTGAAGTGCACTTCATCAAGCTCCTGCGGTACCAGTGACCCAATAGCCATCGGGCTGCTGCTGCTGGCGACGTCACGCACGCTCGATCCATTGTCCAGCCCGATGATGATGATCGAGCCCGATTACAACCGCCCCCTCTGATTTAAACGATCGCTGCCGCTGACTTCGAAACCTGTACACGACCGTGGGATCAAGGGTTCTGCTTGGGCGGACCTCCTCGACTGACACTTCATTTGAAGGGGTATTTTCTATTCAAAGTGTCATTTTTTCAGGCCATTTTTGCGAAGAAAACTATAAGACCTTTTGCACAGATGGTTATTTATGTTCTAATTAATCGAAATTGATTGAATTATAAATAATTTGGTACAATTCCTCGAGGATAGGGGCCTATTGGCTGACAGGATTCTAGCCATTCTGCTTATTTGAAACGGAAGAACCGAAAGGATTCCTTATTAGTACGAAATGTACTACTGTTCTAGGTATATTGATAACAAATAAGTTTGAGAAATAATTACGTTGGTACTTTACAGTAGTGATTTGATTGTCCGCTGATTAATATTTTTCTTAAACTGTGGACTTAACAAACGAAGGAACAGACAAATAAAAAAAGATCCCTCAAGTGACGGGTACGTACTACCAACATCGAAAATTGGCTCACGAAATCTCAAGACATACGATTCCATATCGCACAGCCTGCGAGGAATTCTCCAGATCTTCGAGAGCACTCCCAAGAAAAGGCAATATTCTTCAGCAGAAGAAATTCTCAGCCCCGGAAAAAACTACCCCGCGGCAGCTTCGTTTCCTCAGAACTCCTCCCCCGAAGGGTAAATAAAACACGCAGCCGGAATTTAATTCACTTACCGTGGAATTCTCGAAACTTTCATCTCGAATCGCGACCCACTCCAATATCAACGATCGCAGGATAAACAGTTCCTCCGTTTTCGATCGAACCATAGGAAACTTCGTAGTTCTACGTCTTCGATGAACCACCGGCCGGTCTGAAACACCAGGATTCTCGATATTGGTCATCGAACTCTCCTATACATATAGGTCAGAGCTGCTCCTCGAAGGCGTTTGCTCCTCGAAACTTGAGGATGGTCGCCGGAAACGCGATAAAACGCCAGGGGATCGTCGACTGAAATATGTATGGACCCCGTTAGAAGAGTGCGTTCAACCACGAAGATCGTTGCCTGTGGTTAATTGGACCCCAGCGAAAGGTCTCTGGGTTTTTTCCACGGAAACCGAGCGAGAGAACTTCCGGAAGTTCGGGAGATTCGCTAAACGAAAAGTTAGCTAGCGAACGGTAACGAGGGGGCACGAGAGAGGGGTCGTTCGAAATGAAAGATGGATTCGACGAGACCGGTACGGTAATTGGATCAGAAATCCATTATTTCAGCCGACTCCTAGGATAATCGCTTCTCCGAGACACGAACAGAGGACAGAAAAGTTTCGAGGAGGTGCTCGCCGATTCGCCGGAAATTCACGCTTGCATATTCAAGCACAAGCGAGGGGGGTGCCGTTCTTCGCGGGGGCGACTGTTAACATCGTGATCAGTTGCCAATCTCAGAAGTTTCCGCGTCCCGGTTGGGATCCTGCCTAGGCGACTCGAGGCGATCTCCCGTTCTCCGAGGAACATCGATCCTATCTGAGGTAACGGAGCCTCTGTTCCGTACTGAGGAGACGTGATTCGTTAAGGTACCGTTTTCATACGTGACGGTAAATCGTGACTATTACAGTCGTGACACTGGATGTTATGACTAGATTGTGGATGTTTATGCATTTTCAAAATAAAGATTCTATGAATATTTACTAGTATTGATGTATTGTTATTAACATAATGACCCTTTAGTGCAGGAAACAAAATGTGATCGACAATGTGTGAAACGTTGCCAATCGGGCCGATAGAACGTTTGCCCACGGTCCTTTGTGGATCTGTCCAAGGTTAATTAAAACGTGTCCGAGACACTGTAATCCGTTCGAAATTCCAATTACATAGCTGCTGATAACCCAATCAATCAAGCAAACAAATTACCGAGCGCTAAGTCAGAAATCAAATAAAAGACGTTCGAGTAATAATGGCTCTCGATTGGTCCCATCCCCTGGGGCAATCCTGACGGGAAAGGAAGTCCGCTTTCGAGTCACATCCGTCCCCCGCAACAGCTAATCCCAAGTGGAATATAGCTTTTCCAGTCGTCGACAACAGTGGCGTTAGACGTGGATTAATTAAACGTCGTCGACGGCGGTTATCGTCCCTGGTGACCGTCGTGGGTTTCTCCGTTTTCCGTCTGGCGAACGAACGTGTGGGACGCGATCGGCTCCGTTTGGTCGCGATACGCTTATCCGGGGACCGTGAAAAACTGGCGAAGATAAGGGAACACGGTTCAGTTAATTCGTAGTCGTTACGGAGGCGAAACGAACGGTCGAGGGGAGTCGCGATGGCAGCCTGAGATACCTTGCAGTTCCGCGATTTTTACGACTCGTTTACTTGGACGTTCTTGGCTCGCTTTGGATGAAGATTTCAAAACCGCCTGGATCTATCAACGACGATTTTTACCGTTCGATTCGAAATGATACTCGCCTGACGGTGTTCGAAGAGGAATGTCTGAGACAATTGTCGTGAAGACTGATCTGTGTATTTCATTGTGATTGTGTCGAATTGAAGAAGTCGTCAATCACAATGTAAAGGGAGCGAGGAACGAAGGATTCAGTTGTCGATCAAGGGGAGGAAGAATGTTACCGTATCAATCTCCCAGAGTGATACCAGGATTTCAGTGGGATTGCACCGGTCGTTACGTATACGAATGATTTATTTCACGAATATAAAATCTCTGAAACACTGAATGTACGAGGGACAATCTAATTCCCGAAGGTTCTCCGTGACACGATAACGATCTCTACTGTAGCTCGGCCAAGTGCTTTACTCTCGAATGGCCCTGTAGTTGAAAGATTACGGATCAATAAGTTACCGTCGCGTCAGAGTAATCTTAAGAAGAATTCGGATCAGAATGTAACAAGTCCACAGATCCGAGACTCAGGATTTTATTGAAAGATCTACGTTAAATCACCCTCCACGTAATTCAAGAGAACCAACAAACATTCAACGAAGACGCTATTCGTTATCCACGCTCAAGGTGACCAACGACTGCATCTGTAAACAATCAATTCCCGAACAGTGGGAAGTTCCATCGTAGTCTGATAAATCACGGGGAAACGATCCAACCTATGACAATGGCACCCGCCGTATTTATCACCGTTTGCATTGCAAATACATACATATACATATATACATTCCCGTGTAGAGCTACGCGATTCGACCGTTGCCATCGCTTTTTAGCATTTAAGCGTTTGGGGGCAGGGGACGTGACGGGATACGCGTGTGATTATCCGTGACAAAGAAAATACTCATTGAAAAAAAAAAATAAAGGAGGGAGGCGTATAAAATCCTTCTGGATCGATCCCGTCACGGATCACCTATCCCGACTGTTTTATTCGCGTCGCTTCCGCGAAGATCCGCCCGTGGTCAACCCTTCTGGTCGTGGTTCTCTGCGGGAGCGACGCGAACTCGAATATAAGGGATGTATTCTAAGGTGAACGAGAGAGTGAGATTGATGATCGCGTGAGTTGAGAGAGTGAGGGAGAGAGAGAGAGAGAGAGAGAGAGAGAGAGAGAGAGAGAGAGAGAGAGAGAGATCTTTTCTCGAAAGCTTCGTCAATGTAAATGGAATGTGGCATCCCTAATGAAGTGCAGCATTTTGGAGAAGAGAAATATAGGTATATATATATATTTGTATATATATATACTTTTGAGACAAGCAGCGAGGAGAAGAGCGCCGACATCTTTTTCTATTAGTCTTTATTGTAACAACTATAGTTAACCAATACCTTTGTTTAATTGATTATCATGTGGAACCGTTGTCGTTGGTTCCCGTAAGAGACTGGTAGTAAGATAACGCAAGAATTTTCGTTTTACGTTCACATAATGGGTATGTATCCCAGGTCGGCGCACTTGTCCGTCGCTGTGTATGTGCCAGTGACACGTACATACATATTATACCATATAATATAACCAATGGTGTTAGTTCTCGTAGTTGTTAGACGAGCTACTGCATTTTTACTAGCTAGCATTTCCGCATTTTATCATTATTTAGCTCCCATTGGTTATAAGGCAGGCGGCTTCGGTGCACCCCTGCGTGTAACGTGTTCGCGGCTGCTTTCTCGACACACTGGGATCATTTTTGTGATCGGATTTTATATGATATATGTATACCGATTCGCGTCCCTCTAAAGGTGCATATACAGTACGGCCGAAAAGCATGGGACCAGGTAAATGATATAATTAAAGAAAGAGAAAATAAATATTATTCTACAAAAATTCGATAAAGCAATATAGTACCGATTCCGTGACTCTTTGTATCGTAATAGGTAATAATAAACGACTGTTCCATTAATCGTGAGCTCTGGTCCCATACTTTTCACCGATAATGTATACCTTCCTCTGGTTTTTTACAACTTCCTGACAATCGATCGATCGTAGACTCTGTCTAAATCTTCTATAGAATCTCGAGATATCCTTTGGGGTTCCCTGGAATTCCACACGATTTTACTCGCTCGATAAATAGCAGCAGACAACACAACACACGACGGTGCACCTGGCCACTTCCGGTCGCGGAGGAGACCCCTCGGGAGATGCTGCCCATTTGATTTGATGAAACTTTGTCACACCTCGTTTTCTTCCGACGCTATACATATACTACTTCTAACCAAAAGAAAAAAAGAAACGAGAAACCTTTCCACTCTTGCGTCCTTTCTTCTCTCTCTCTCTGACGAGTTTCCCAAGGCGTTTCAAGGCCGACGCACACAATAATAATAATAATAATCGGAAATAAGATTATTTCTGGTCCCGCCACCCCCATCCGCTGGACTAACTAACCTGGAATCGCGGATTTTGCAACCCAGACGATCTTTCCAAGATCTCAGACCTCTGCGTTCGAACTTCTCGCGCTTACCTCTCCACACACCTAACTGGATGGTTCACAGAACATCGTGCCGATTCTTTTACTAATCCACCTGCGAAATGTGTTGGCCTGCCACGCCTGAGACGTCCACGGAGGCTTTGAATGTACTAGTCGAGAGTACAATTCAATGTACGAAATTTCCCTCCGTCGTGTAAAACGATTACGGTCTCTCGCGAAACGATTTCGAATTCTTTCGACCCAAAGTTCTTCGAATTAAATCGCAAAAATTTCAGTTTTTTTTTCGTGTTTATTCGAGATTAAAGATAAAGCCTCAAGGCACACGCGTCCCACTTAAGCGGAAAACGTAGCTTCCGAAGACAAGCTTTTTAACTTCGTCGCGAGATTGTTCGTCGGAGTATCGGAAAGATTCATTTTTAACAGCTTGATAGCTTTTTGTGTAGCAACGATTTTATATTTAAATGGTACTTTATGTATATATACATGCATTCTTCCGTTGTTTTTTATTAAATAGACTCGCTTTTGAACGGACATTTCGTGGGTCGCAAGCCAACATTGAAACAGCATGATACCGTACATATTTATATTACCATTGCATCTTTCGAAGTTTCTTGAGTATATGTATATATATAAATAAATACTGACAAGTATATATCTATATATATATATGTAATGAATATACGTATATGTATATTGGACACACGCACAACACCCCACAGTCACAGAAAAAAGATGACTCACTCACACACAGATACACACACACAAACAAACACACCTGTACATGTACGTACGTATTTCTATCTGATTGTTATATCATTATTATATGTAAATAGTAGTCGCACGCTTTTGTCTAGGCGAGTCGAAGGTATTAATGAAAGGCCCATGCTTCTACCTCTTTTATATTAATCACGTATGTGTCTTAGGATAGAGAAATGCTGTGCTTTCGATCTCTCACCAACCGTTGTTGTCCAGGCGTTGTACAATTTCTCGCGCGCGCCAATCGCCGCCTATCTTCTCGTTGCAACGTTTATCGCTCTTCTCATTCTCTGTGGACCGAATTCACGACCCCGTGTGGATTTCCTCGACAACCAGACAGCCTTCTTTTATCCATCATCCCCATCCATCCCCTATTTGTATCAATTTGAACGTGGTTTGATCTTGAAAGAACGTCTGACTTTTAGGAAATAAACTTCGTCCGATAAAGGACATCCCAATAAGTTATATATTCAGAGAATTATTAATTATTTCTGACAAAGTTTGTAGAAAAGACTCTACTCAGGATTGCCTTAAGTTGTCTGTCCCATTCTCGTGTTCGGAAAATTCCATTTCTCCAGACGGATTTCGTGTACATCCGTGGATCCTCCAACCCCCCGTGATCCAGGGGATCCAGTGGGGGGATTAAGCAGCAGCGATCGAACGTTAACGCAGAGGGGGGAAGCCTTGAAACACCTTGGAATCTCCTTGCCGCCGAGTAATTTACTAATGATCCACGTGACGTAGCAAAGAGAGAAAGAGAAAGCGAGTGAGTGAGTGAAAGAAAGAACGAGAGAGAGACAGAGATAGAGATAAATATATATTTGGACACCAAAACTAGAATATATTAAGTCCACTTTTTAAAAAAAATGACATTTCACATGTTTCATATATTTTTATATTTACATTTTACAATGTAAATTCCATCATATAGGGGACTTAATGCAATGTTCACCATATCGAGACTTGTCTTAAGTTCATTCAATAATTTTTGTACCTTTGATTTGCCCTCCTCTAAAATTTGAAAAGTGACTTAATATACTCTAACTCTGGTGTCCAGATATGTATATGAAAATTAACGTAGGAGATGAAATGATAAGATGGAATACAGGCGAGAATGATATATATGTATACGTGTATATATCGGGCGCCACTCTTCCATCATGGAACACACACCGCACACACTCACCTTGTCTCTTGACTCACCCTCTCTCTCTCTCTCTTTCTCTCTCTATCTCTCTCTCTGTCTCTATACGTATCTATATATATACATATATATGTATAATCTTGAATCTCGTATTGTTTTGTGCGCTTTTATATCGCTGTTTGCCAGCTTCGGTCACAAACTTCAAGTATTCTTCAAGTACCCCACTATTCTCTACCTTCCACCCTACGTTTTCCATCCCTTAGTTCCCATCCTTGAATTCTACCTCCCACCATCCTTTAATACTCTACGCATATACACACACACACACACACACACACACATATGAACACAAAGAGACACGTAGAGTTAGACAGACACTTTTGTGGAACTCATCAGATCTAAACCTCTACCATCATGTTTCTTTTATAATAATCATATTTCATTGTTTGATAACACAGAGTATATTGAATTCACCACTAGGCGATCTAATCAGCTTCTGTCACTTGTTAGTAATCTCTCTTGGCAACCCTCTGAATCTTTATTCTCTAATAACTTCTAACAAAAATGTTCTACTTTTCTTATACAGAGGAAATTTCACCTATTGACAGGGAAAATACACCTATTGACACCGTGACACGTTAAGCTTTTAGTACTTATTAAAAATTTTGAAAAACCAGCTAGTTGAATTGTGCGTGACCTAAGGGACTTAACGCTTTAACTGCCTCTAGTTTTAACTGTACTTTCCTGTACCATTTTTACAGGGTTGGGAAACCGTTCTTTAACAGCCACACGAAACTTTGAGCATTTAACCAAATTTGTTTCACTATAAAATTAATGTTTTTGAAAAACCAAGTTTACAGTATCTTATAATTACCATTTTGTTGTTCTCTCTTGTATTTTTCAGTTGTAAATGTTTCATTAATTTTTATTATTCGTCCGATTTGTATTTCTATAAAAACGTTTACATTCTGTCCTTTTTTAATGGTTATAAATAAATGAATAAATGTTCTCAGCTTCGAGGCGAATATCGCCTGTGCGGCAGTCAGAGTGTCAAGAAGATAGGTCACACGAAACGGAAATAAAAAAACACCATCATCTCGAGGACGAAACACACATTACGAAAGAGGTCTCTCACACATCTTCCTCCACGTCAGTGTCCTACCCCATCCACCCCACCTCACCCTCCATCGGCAATCACGCATTTGATCCACGATACGCGTGCGATCGATCGGTCGTTTGTCTTGGTTGTTCGTTGGATAGCTGTCTCCTCTGGAAACACTTTGGCACACGCTCACTCACTCACACACCACCACCCCGGTCGACGTAGTGTTTTAACACCTTTTTTTGTTCTTTCCTCTCTACTTCTCTAGTCTTGCCACGTCTTGCACCTAGCTGTTAAGTGATTGGTCGATTATTGTTCACACGCCACCACGCGACGTTGATCACCACCGTTAACCCCACCGCACACCACCCTATATATTACACACGGTCCCAGTCGGTGGGACCCGAGTGTTTTTGTACCCCCAAAATCACAGGCGAACCGACCCATCGGCGGAATAGCGTGAAATTTCATCGTTGCACGTAAACACACGAGGCATTCCATGGGAGTTTTCTATCGACTTGGACGGAACATCAACGAACAAGCTGTAGCGAACTTGATTCTGAATGATTGTTCACGACTCCGAGTGGCCCATTTTGCAGGTGTTTGCACGAAAGCATAGGTTCCTTAACGCGTGGGCGCTGAGGAGATTTTAGGAGGCGTGTTAGTTATTCTGTTTTCGCTATTTTCAATTTAACTTCTTAAGATTCCAAGCTTACACGCTCAGCTACACTGGGAAATTTTGATAATGGAGATAGTTTACCCGAAGAGGGTTCTGAACAAACGAAAAGTTTGAAAAGGAGGCCAAAAGAAGGTTGAGAAACTATACGCGAAAGGCGGTTTCCAAACTTATTTCAACTTGGTAATTTCACTACAATAATCGTTATTCTTAAAGTAAGATTCTGTGTACCTATAGAGTCTCTTATTATCCGATCTGCTTGAGAGAGATTTTCAGAGAGTTAGTTTCATGAGTTCGCTATAGCTTGTCCGCCATACATACGTATAGAGTGATCATGCAAATCGGAAGTCGCAGAACAATCCGGAACAATTAATCCAACACCGAAGTTCACTTTTCAACGTCCAACTATCGAAAAGTAATCGCGAACAAGCCAAGGTTCTTAGTGTTTTCTAAGCACGTCCGGTGCAACAATTAATCACAGTCCACGAGCCAATTAGTCATCCCGCGATCGTATCTGCCTCTCCCTAACATCTTACTTACAAACGTATCGGATCGAGCGGATCTTGGATCGTTAATCGGCGATGTTTAGCATCCTTTGCGTTTAGAATTCCGACTCGACGACGACTGTGCCTTTGTCTTCCTGGTGTTTCGTGAATGATCACCGATTAAATTCCTCGTCTATGAGCACACATTATCTTCCATACTGGATTAGTGTACACGTAGCTTAATTGTGTCTTGATCAAATATCGTAGCTATCGAATAATATATAAAAACTGGCACCACGTGATTCCTTATGAAAAAATAAGTAAAAAAGATCAAATAAAATTCTGTCATTGTCACACGGTAGTAAGTAGAAATAGAATGCAGTAATCAGACGCGCTAGCCAAGTCTTGGTCAACTGTACGCAGTATTTAGGCAGACATTCAAAGTCGAGTTCATTTTTATACAGGTACCCTGTATAATTAATGTAATCCCATACTTTCAAAGTGTATACTCACTTTTGACTCTCTCTCTGCATATCGCGGGACGATAATTAACACGCGCAAAATGTCATTATTCCGCGACCTGCTCGGGCACAGCCTTGAAGGGCTCCGCGATTTCATCATGGGAGGAAAAACCGTCTCGACACGAGAACAGTTAACGTTCTCGATCACTCAGCGATTCTTTGATCGATCTCCCGCTGAATCCAAGCTCCGAATCCAAACAAAAATGGAACGAAATATACAGTTCCCCGTTGTCTCGCGTCAGGCCAGACGGTCCTGGTTTCAATTACGCGAGGGGGTTGGCGTGATGGATCGTTCGATAAGCCCCCGACGATCCCGTTCGTGATAGATCGAGGGGCAGCTTATCGAGCAACCACCGAAAACGGTTTTTCTGCCAGTGTCTTTCGTCCACTCTCGGAGATTCTGACGATTAATTTCGGATAATTACGTTCCTTCTACGATTATTCGGTCCTGTTCTCGATAAGAATCCCGAGATCTGACGTGCTGTTAATTGTTATCTCTCGCGAGATCCATGGTACGTGATGCAACCTCGTTTCTGAAAGCAGAAAATCGGATAGATTGTAGTTCACGGCGGCAGGTAAATACGAGTCGTATAATCGCCTGCTTGTGGTTATTTCGTGGGCGTACTTTCCGTGGAAGGTGAAATGGGATATTACTAATGAGCAGGTTCCGGTGTTGATTGTTTCTTCGTTCAGAGATCAGCCTACGTATTTAGGAGACATTGTACGGGGGATGAAACGGTATAGAAAACTTCTTTGGAAATATTATTCTCGTAATTACCTTCTTTTCGATAAGTACTGTTCCTCATTTTTTTCCTCTCACAGAAGATAACCAAAATCTCTATGGTACATCAGTACCGATTAATTGAGTCACGATTGTAATTACCCTGATTACTTTCAATGATCCATTAACAAAAGTAATCACACAAACAGTCAATTACTGCCCAACTCTGTAAGACACGGATCTCCACATCGCGTTCACGGCTGCAGGAGCGTGGCGTGCGCGATGGGAATCTGCCCGCGAAACGGAATAATAATAATTATCGTACCGCGGCGGCGATGCCGTTTCCGCGACGGTTTTGCAACACCAAACGCCAGCGTTTCAGTCTCGGCTCGAGAAAATCCACGCTGCTCGCCGTGTCCCTCCGAAACCCGCCGATAGAGCACCTGATTAATGGTGACCCAGCAATTTCGCCGAGCCGGCCACGGAACGACTCTCGGTATCACCTGAAACCGCTCGCGATTCACCCCCGCGATATCGCTGGGAACCGAGTTCGAGACGTCCGCGATAAGCCCACGGATATTTCGACTGGAACGAGGTCGTGTGTTCGGAGAGTTTCGGAAAATAGCGACGAATTCGGAGGAAAGGACGTTCAGTTGTTGTTCACGGAAACTTTGTTTTCTCGTTCCCGTGAAAGGCTTGATTCGCGAAAGTAAGAAGCGTAGGATTTTCGAGTCTTGAGTGAGTTTATTTCTCCGTGATTCACCAAAGACGTCAGATGGCGAGTAATTCCATTTTTCCGGTGTGGGAAGGTAGTAATTATAGTTCCGCGCAGAATCGCGCGGGAAACGCAGATTCTAGGAAGGTTCGAACGATTCGCGGGGCGTTAAGGGGAAACGAAGAGAAGCGTGACCAGCGGTTTCAGTTTAACAGAATAAACGCGAGGCTTGTTTCGCCTCCTTTCGAGAGATTTGTAAGACACCTTGCCTCCCCCCTTGCAGGTTGCCTGGCGTGGATTAATTTCCTGAAACAGGAGAAAGAAGGTTGGCGTGACCTGCACGCCAACCTCAATTTTTCGAGGCCCGATAAGCGTTTAAAGAGGTTTTCGCCTTGATCGCGATCTAACGTCGCGTGAACCCCGACTCTGTTCGCTGAACGAAACAGGCCGTCTTCGATGGTGAAAATTACCGTGGAAAATCTGTACGAACAGGTGAACACGATGTACGTTTGGTCGAATGTGTTTTACATTTGTATAATTGAGAGATAACGAATGGACTCTCGGTCCACCTGTTGCAGATCTTTTCTTTTTTTTAGGGGACTGTCGAATAGAAACAGGATAGAATAATATTTCAATATTTTGTTAATTACCACTATTTCTTTTTGTGTCAGAGGATTTTTCCTGTTAAATTAATTTATATTTTGTAATAATTATATCGTTTTTATCGCCGTTTAATGTGTAGTATCGTGGAAGAGTGGAAAATTCTTTCGGACTGAATAGTTGGAGGACTTTTTTTTCCTCCTTCGAGATGCAGATCGATGGAGCGACTCGATTCGATTCCCCTTACGCTTTCTACTCACGAGACTTGTAGGCATTACAGTGATTTCCCTGGCGAATTGCTGGGACGCGTGCAATTCGTCGTCTCGCGTTGTGAAAAATTGCGAAAGTTTGTTGGTATAGAGGAGACCTCTGTTCGGAGGGATTAATGTTAATAGATCCTCGAAATAATTAATTGTAGCCGATTATTGTACATAAAGTTTGACACGATTTTTGTTGTGGGAATAGTTGCTCGAAACCTTTAGATAATGATCGTTGACGTAAGCAAGTGTGTTTCGAAAGGGTTGAAAGGTCTAGGGTCGTTCTAGGATAGTCAAGGTTCGTTAAAGGGGCTGCTCATCGTTCGAAATTATTATCCAAAACGGATCATCTTCTCCCTATAGTATTTTATATCGATCGATGACTGTTGAGTTTGATTGCCGGGGAAAAATAATTACTAAAAATTTTTCCTCCAACTCAAGCATATCGAATGAGATTCCCTTTCGTTCTTCAAGAAGTTGAAGAAATATTCAAAGGTTCAAAAATTAAAATAGTCAAATTGATTCTCGTGATCGATACGATTCAGCGTGCTCAAAGTCGAAACGATATCGGTCAATTTGCAAAATCATAAAGGTGCGAATTACTTGAAAGGTTTCTCTTCTCCTGTCCCCGTCTCGACCTTCAATTAACCCACCACCCTCGTTAATTAAAGGAACGCCAAGGAATCGTACCTTCGATTATTCCAGAGCAATTTTCCCCCATCGATTCGATTACAGCACCGTCCAGACGAGTTACGACGTTCCTAGAGGAAACAACGTTCCTCCGGCCTGCTTTCCAACTTTCCACTCTCTCTGGTCTTTCGTTCGTCCAGGACGCCGTATTTGATTTGGCTTTAATACGATTTCTCCGCGGCGTCTACAGCCTTCACGACGCCAAACCTTGCCAGAAGTGTTCCTGGCATTCTGAAGGAACTCGATTATCCGTTGCGCGTCCCCTGGTCCTCTCTGGTTTCGCGAAATCCCGAGTATACTTTCTTCGAGAAAGTAACAGGAGCCAGTATAGATCCTGCAAAACGAAATGATTCGACGTAACTGAAAGTATTCTTCAGGAGGCTCTAGTCTGTCCTCGGTTTTGTGTGCAGGCTATCGTAGGATTTGCTTTCTTTTCCAAAACGTTGGACAGGGTTTTCGTTCGAGTCGACAGTTTAGGACAACAAAATAATGTCGTTCGAAAGAACTTTAATGGTGCAGTTTCTTCAAAGTTATCAAAAGCTGAATACTAGTTCCGATAGTTCGATATTCAAACGAGTATTTCGAGTCTTTCGCGTTCATTTTCTCGGTCGACGCACACGAAATCTGTACACAACGGACACGTAAGACACACACGCACACGCATCCAAAACACGATCATCCCCCCAGCCATTATGAAGCTCCTCCCACACCATTGTACTAACCCTCTCATACTATTTTTTTTTTATTTTCTTTATTATTTTTTTTTCTCTCTCGTACACGCACCTCTCGGTACAAGCAAGAGTCTTTTAATGATATGACGATGACCATGATGACATGACACGAAATGATATGATATGATAATGAGATGATTAATGTGACCATGACCATGATTTCTTACCATGATTTTATATTTACTTATTTGTTGCACGTTGTTTGGTGCGTCTCCGTAAGCAGTATGACGCGCTCGCAGACACCCGCCTGGCAGAACCGACATTTCCGACCCCCCTGAGGGTGGGGAGAAAACAAATCGTGCTTCTGAGACACAAACAGTAGTTGCCTTTTTTGTCGAGGCTCTCTCTGTCTCTCTCGGCCCTTCTATGCCTATCGACAACGTATTCCGCGGCAATAAAACGGTATAAATTCCCAAGAAATTCGCGAGAAACCGTGTCACGATTAATATCAGTAGCTGTTGCGCGTGAGTTTCTCTTCAAAATATCTTTCAATCTTCGTGCGTCTTCGTGGGAACAAAACGTAAAAAATCTCTTCGTCGTCGCGGCTTCGTTTCTTATTCCCGTTGAATATAATTCGGTTCATTGTTTCTAACCCTCAAAAAATTCGTCGAAAATGTTCGCTAGATTCCTGTTAAACCATCGCCGAAAAGAAGTCCCGCGCGCGGGACTTTTTCCGACCATCCTTCGTGGAATCATTGCGCGTCTCGAAAGAAGGATCTCGAGAATATTAATTAGCGCGGCCTCTCTCGCAGACGGGCATTGTGTACGTTCAAGAATTAAACGGAAGAATAGGTCTCGGGGGTTGAAAGGAAGGGGTAGGATAAAGGCTGCGCTATAATAAAAGGGGCGGGAAGAGTCGATAGAAAGAGGGGGCATCGCGCGAGTGATAGAGCGACCTAGGTCCGTTCGATCGCGAATCTTGAATGAAAAAGTGTTCGTATCGGGACGGGATCGATGGAAGGGCACGCAGAGATAATTCTTGCGTTAAATGCACATGGTGCACCCCGGGGTAAAACGCGTCGGTTGCTCTCCGGACCGTTTGGAAAGTCGCGATACCGACTCAAAACCCATTTTTCGCCGTGTGGGGATCTCATTCAGTCGCTCGTAGTTTCTTTCTCGTCTATACACTCCACCACCCCCCACTTTTTTTCTTTTCTTTCACTCGTGTATAGAGAACGTGCATAAAAGCAAGAGAAAACGAAACCACGAAGGGATGAGAAAAAAATAAAAAGAGAGAGCGCACGACGGACACACGAACGCGCGAAATGTCGGGTTGGCCAGACGGGGGCCCCGTTTGCCGAGCGCTGGCAGAGTCTGTAAGTTGAGTTTAATGCATGTTGTTTTGTCTGTCCTTGCATGCAGGGATTCGGTTTTGTAACATTCGCAAATAGTGCTGACGCGGACCGGGCACGTGAGAGGCTACACGGCACCGTGGTTGAGGGCAGAAAGATTGAGGTGTGCATGAACATTCTTATACTTATATATATATATACATACATATATATATGTATACATTCGCCATTAATTCATTTATATACACGGTATATATATATGTACTTTCTTTACAGGGAAAACAGCAAACGCGCGAAAGCCGCGCGAGCGGCACGCGACGCTGTCGCCCGCTGCTTTCGCGCGCTCGATCAACAGGCGACCAGGCAATTGCTCTCCCGTAAACGATTTTTCTTCTTTTCTCTCCACAAATTTCTTCAACCTTGAGAATAATCCACGAATTCAATTTAACAACGTTACAAAGGGAGCACACACGCTGGTCGCCTATTTCAGATTAATCTATTAGATTTAAGCGTAGCGATCGATCGCCCTCGTGCAATCTGTTATTTACTTTTTACCGCCTTGACGATGAATCGCGTGGATTGTTAAATCTGTTAGAACGTAAAAGAAAAGAAGATTTCACGAGCGCGAGTCGAACGTTTGTAGTTTGTAAAACGACGGAACGGTTTCTGATCGATCGCTCGACGAGACGAGGACTGGTCTCCTCTCTGTTCTCGTGCAACAATCGAATAATAGATTCGATGATAAGAATCGATTTGATGCCAGGAGCAGGAGGAGCTGAGTTCTCGAATTTTGGCGGTGCCCAGGGTCCTTCATAGGAGCGCGTCGAATTACTTCAGCGGGTATATATGTATAATGAAGAACGAGAGATAATTGCTGGCTGGAGAGAGAAGAGGACGTTTGGATCTCGCGTATACATATAGCGGGTCAATCTGGCACGGACCACTCGAGATCTTCGAGTGCTGTCGGCCGATTGGTATTCGCCGATCGCTCATGGAGCCACGGAATAGATCCTTGGTTCTTCGAGTGCATACAGGGTTTTCATGTTATTATTAGCCAGCGTCTTTTCTAGCAGATAGTAAGTATTACAAAAAAAATGTGATATAAGTTTTGCAGTTTTCAACTTTTTATATTCGGAATATTTGTCGAAAAATGTAGGTGGCATTGAAATATTTTAAGTGGAACCCTGTATATTTCTTTCATGTCACACGAAAGTGTGTATCAAGATTCATGTATGTGCTATACAATAACCTTCAAGGTCACATGACATAATTAAAAGTGAAAAAAATGTTGCGAAGTCAAAAGTTAATTTGTTACACGCTATTGAAGTTAGTCATTGAAAACTGCAAAATTTTGTCATTGTTCTCAAGTACTTACTATTTGCGAGAAAAAACGTTGACTAGTACTGTAACACTCTGTATACTGTTGATTGTAAATTCAAAATTATTACACGATTCTCCAGCTTGTAATTCGAAACAGATCGCGCCGTGTCCGGTGTGTATATACATTGATGGACGAATGGCTCCGCCAGAATTAACCGTGAAGCGTCAGCTCGTGGCAATGGCGTACCGGAAAATCGCATTAAAATTTCCCTCGGAATGGAGCACAGTTAAAGGACGTTAGGACAGTTAAGGACTCGACAGTCCTCTGTCTCTAATGTGTACGAGTAGAATAAAGTTTGCGTTCCCATTGGGAATTTAATTCACTAGATAGAGATCGGTCTTGAAACCGACTTCCTTTCATGAAAATTCGATTCTTCCTTTGAAAATTTGATTTTTTCGTCGACAAATTCGATCGTACGCGCTCCCGATCGAGGTTATGGATCACCATCAGCCCATTGTCACGAGGCGTCGCGACGCAGTGCGAAGCGCGAGCAGATCCGAGACGTGATGCCGCGGCACCGACGCAGACATCCCGTTGATTACGCTTCGAATCGAATTAACCCTCCCCCTCCGGGAAGGGTTGACGCCGCGAAGATGTCCGTGTGGGTGGCGCGAGCGACACACGGCCAGACAGACCGACGGAAGTTGAAGGGGTGGACGCGCTCGAAGCTAAAAACGATGGAGAAAGAAACGTCATTGTAAATAATAACGAGACTCGCTTAAGACGATGTGAAACAAGACGAAAAAAAAAAAATAGAATGCAGACATTAATACGAGCGAGACAAAGAAATGATCGTGCACGAAGTACATACACATATGTACACACACGTGCGCGAGAGAAAGAGAGACGATGGCGAACGAACCATCGCCGATTGGCCAGGCGAACAAACTCATCGCTGGCGGATGACGACGTTTACGTAATATTATATACACAAAATACCATGAATTAAACGATTTTTTACATTATTGATACATCATTCAAATGAAAGCAAAATCGAACAGAGATTACGATGACGGTTGAAATGTGTTTAACCATGATGGAAAGTGTCTGACGCGAGGTCTCTCTTGTTGTCCCATTATAGATTCCGAGAGACGCGCGCGCGTGGGGGCTATGAGACACGAAAACTCTGTATAGAGATCGATAGAAAACGATGTGAACCGAGAGACATATAATATATACATATATATATATTGAGAGAGCGAGCGAGAGAGCAATGACACGATTGTCGATCGTGAATGAGATGTAGATTGAGAGAAAGATTGAGAAATTAACCGTACGCTCTGGGGGACACTGAGGAGGCCATGTCGAATTACCGATCTCCCGAAGTGTCCGTAACAGGTAAGGAAATAATACGCGCCGCACGAGGATCCGTCCCGAGAGGACGTACATAATATACGACGAGAATTACAATAATCGCCTCGCACTGCCCGCTCTCTCACCCGGTCTACACGGGGGATATTCGCACGACCGACATATCACACACGAAACGCTTTTTTTTTTCTTCCCTCTTTACAGTAACGGTCTCCACCCGCCGACCGATCATTGGACGAGCGAATGGTTTCGTTTTCACTTTTCGAAATGATTAGTAATGTTCTCGATAAAACGTACGTTTTTGAAAGAGAATTTCTATATTTTTTTCATACCATTTTCTGGCTGTACAATGAAACGAAACATATCTTGCTGGATTTTACAATTAAAATGATGTACTATAGTACAAAGAAATTGGTCTAGTTTTAATTAAAATATAAATAAGTGTTCTTCAAGGTACTGTGAAGTTTGGATATTTTTAAAATCGGAAAAGGGAAAATCGATGATGTATGTGTTAAAAATATTTCCATCAAAAATATATGAACGAGTGCACACAAAACTTATTTTCAATGTAATTTAATACATTTTTGCATTGCATATATCTAGACTCGATTCATTTAAAACATCTTATAAGAAAGTCATTGTTAAAAGAAAAAAGTATTTCCGAATATTCGAAAACTTCACACAAGAATACCGATAAAACTCTATCAAACCATTCCACCGTACACACACACACATACGAAAGTGTTCGTTCGTCCAAGCAGAAACGATCTTTCGATCAGTTCCAATTTCGTCAGTCTCCCGTGCACGCAGTCGGCAGCGTTCCGCGCGCGTATTTTCGCGGGTTGCTGTCGTCTCAAAGCGGGAACCGATAAAACAAACGTAGTACGTTTCGCAGCTGGCTGGCTCGAATACACAGCTTTCGAAACCACGAAACCAGCCCCCTCGATCGTCCGGAGGCAATTTGAAATTTTCTGGAACGACGTACGGATAGGGTGGCTGAAAATCGCCCTCCATAACGCTCGTACTCGCGCGTCAAATTGAAATTAACGGACTTTAACGCCCATTGGTCACAGGGTTTACGCCCTGAACTCCTCTCGACCGGCTCCGTACTTCTGTCGCGACGTAATCAGAAATCTATGAGAGTAATCGAGAATCTATGAGGGGAAACCAACGGCGTAATTCTTGGGAAATGAGACGAATGAACCCCCCTGGAGAAATTGTCTGCCACCTATGTGAACTTTAACGGAAAACGTAAACACTTTTATGCCCGGGTCTGGGTTCACACTTAACCCTTAAGGCACCTTTCTGTTTTACCTGAATAAAAGGTGAGCAGGAAATTAATGAACGGAACCGAGCCGTGAATTTCCGTGAGATATCAAACATTCAACAGCTGAGTTTCGACTTCATAGAGTTCTAAAAAGTGATCTCGCGAGTCGTCACTCTGAGAAGTCGAAGACGAAAACGAGGCTCGAATGTCGCGATTAAAGTGGGATCGGAACGACCATGATATCCCCTTTCCGCGTAGCTTTTTAATTACCGGAAGAATTAAGGAGATTTCAAATTAGGAGCAACGACTTTTTCACTCCCCACCACCCCAGGGTGCTTTAATCCCACTGGCATCCTATATATCGACGCGCGTCACTTTGAAAAATCGCGACTGGATTTTTATTCCAAAAATTCGAATTTTTCCCTTTACCCGTAAAACAGTATGTCTCTGGTTGATTACGTGTTTCGTTGTTACGCAAACGCTTTCCATTTAACTTCTTCCTCGTCATCCCTGTTTCTCGGTTGATTCGATTAATCTGCATTCCAGCCTGTATCGACGCAATGCCAAGCACCCTGGGTCTCTATCATTTGTCACGAGGTGTCGGGATCGCATGCTCTTAGGACGCTTTTAGATCTCCCCTCATCGCTTATTCATTCGGCTCGTTTCAACTACGATCCATTTTCCATCTGGGTTTCTCCTTTTCGAATCACTCAACATTGGTCCAATCTCGATGAAAACAAAAAAAAAACTCAAATATATTCCAAGTTTGTATTATAAAAAAGTACACCAAGAGTGTTTCGTCACTTCGATAAAGAACCCCGAGCAGCTCAGCGTCGAATGAAACTGGAAAATGGACCCAAGTACCTATCGTCGAAAATGCTTCTAGCTGTCAAAGCAGCGACAAGGAAAGCTAGTCTGATCCAGACCGATCGAAAGAACGCTTATCGGGGGCAAAATTGCAGCGCTAACGAGGCCGAAAGGGCTACGATGAGCGAAGAGTATCGGGGTCTCTCGCTAACTACTATCGGCGGTTAAACCAGCTTAAACTTCCCGCGGACCTGTCAACAGGGGAGGGGGAAACGCGGACACGACGGCACCCCCCATTATCTTAACGAACGTCCTTTGTAGCCGCCGTCGAGCATTGTGTTCGACTCGTTACGAAGCCAGGGGAACCAGTAGAATTGGTCCTCCAACCGTTGTGATCCTGGCGAAAATGGTCCTCTTCAACGCAGCCATCAAGATCCACCCTTATCCGAATAGGGACAACTGGAATTTTGTTTGATACGATGAGTTCCAGGTCGATCCAACAACCAATTATTTCTTCCGAAATTAGAGAATAGGGGAACGTTACTGAATTTAGATGATTGCCTAGGTTGCACCCGTTAACTGTTAGAATCAACCCACGAAGGGTCCCCACAAACCCGGATAAAATGGAAGGATTCGACACCTGGAGCAATTACCTAGAGACGTTTCCAGCCGAAAGAGGAAATGTTCGGCGGTACGTGTGCTCGATACATCGATCGAGTAAACTCGATTGTTCAAAGTTCAAGAAGCCACACAAGCTGTGTGTGTCCAGTGATTATTCGGAGACTCGTTTGGATCGATCACCCATACACGATGGGTAAAGGCCAGAGCGATAGGCCCGAAGGTCGATGCTGATTAACGGGCGGCGAGAACGAGCGTGGTTCTAGAATCGCGAGCGGAAGCCCGACATTCCAAGAAGACGGAAGTCCTCGGCGACTCCTCGACCTACTGGTGAACGGCAGCTTGCCGCTCGTACCTCATGCAGTCCACCTTAACGGCGTAACGACAGGTGGTGGCGACGGCGGAGAGGCTCGGGTTTTGCGGGCTTAGCAAGTCAAATTTATGCAGATGCGACCGACTAGAGGGAGACAGCGGTTCTGCGAAGCTTCAAAGGGGAGAGAGTCCACGGTTCAACCGAGCTGCGACATTTCGCTTGAAAATTTAAGCAGAACCGAGGGATTCTGGACGTTCCAAGGACGTCCCCAAACAGGACCCTAGCTGTTTAAGCGTGTGGCATTGTTTGATCGGTAGTCTGCATCGATTTTCCACCTTGAAGGTAGCCGAGGAGATTCATCACTGAGGGAAAATAGAAACGGATCATTCCATGGTATAAAGGACATATTGCTACTCTTTCTACCAGGGCCATGCAACGAAAATTATGAAACAACCTGTATATATACCAAAGATCGCGATTTTTTTTTCTACGGGTTTGCAGTCGATCGACCAGATAGAAGTCCGCTAACAAGGCTCGACCATCGGGAACGAAACGTGTACGGAGCGTCGCGGTGATATGTCCAGAGAAATCGCCTTCTGAATTATGACGTGGCCGATAAGATTGCTAATGAGGAAAGTTGTCGGGAGCCGATTACATCGGCCGCAACACTGTTGCACCAGGCCCATGGCGATCTTATTTATCACGAAGTTTATCCCCGACACCCTGGACGGCTCTTTTCGCCCTTATCGTAATCCTGGGCGTTCATCAGCATCGCAGACTCAGTATTCTTTTCGTCCGTCCTTACAAGGCTCTACACGAAGTTTTCCAAGAACCAACTTTTCAGAAGGATCAATATACAGGGTGAGACAATAAGGACTACTATCCAAAATAACTCGTCACATATTATTGATTGTACCAGAAAACGTTTTAATGGATTATATAGAATTTTTAGATGAACATAATTTGATTTTTATACATCTTATTTTTTTATGAAGGTAACTTTCAGTTTCTTCAACGTTAGTGCATCTTTGTTTTAATACCACGTTGTTGCCAATAGAAGGACGAATTCAACGACCTGATGGTATTAAAAAAAAGGATGCACTGACCTTGAAAAAACTGAAGGTCACCTTTATATCTAAAATCAAATAAGATATAATGAAATCAAATTTTGATCTTGTCGTACCTTAAAATGTTATATACTTCATTAATACATTTTCTGGTACAATAAATAGTTATTTTAAGTAGTAGTTCTTAGTGACTCACCCTGTACATGATCTATAGTTATCGAGGAAGTTGCAAACGTAGGAAATTCGAGGCGATCGGATCAGTTTTTCCCCATGTTTTAGAAAAGCACCTATACATCGCCACTACCAATAACGTGTCGTCCTGTATACCATACCGATTTGAGAGAGCCCAGAGGGGGAGTATTAATAGCGCGAGACGGTTGAAACACGGCTCGAAAAATCGATCATGTACTACCTAACGAGCCAACGATTTACCAGAAGGGAGGATTAGATTTACCTACTTCCTGCATTTCAATTCAGATCGAGCTGATATTCACGGATCGGCCGGAAATCGTGGATCGTTCGTGTCGGTCCGCGTCACGAACATGTGTGTCCGCGCGGAAACGCGAGCCCCTTTTCACGTTGGTTGGAACGTGATCGATTCGGAACACGGTATCATCGATTAATCGTTCGAAGATAGTCTGATTCAAGATGTCACTGCACGAATCACACGCGAATCAATCGACTTTTAGTCTTACCAATGATTCCCCTTAATCGGATCGAGATAACTCTGTTTCTACGCGAATCCTGATCTGCGATATCCAACGCAACGTCTGTGAACAAATTTTATTTCAAATATTCAACTTATTTTTGCATTGTAAAATAACTTCCCATCCAGTTTTACGACCTGTCACCCTCAATTCTGTATTTCGATTCCTCGTTAAATCCAATTTAAAACTCAAAATAGAGCGTCCAAAAATCGTCACAGTGTCTGGTTCACCGAAAGACAAAAAATTCTCGACTCCCACGTGCTACGAACCGTAACTCCGTGAAAATACGAACAGTTTTGTCCTATATTTCCATCCACAACCGAAAGGATGAAACACAAGTCATTCAGCCAGAGAAAAAGTTAAATCGATCTCGAACAATCGCCCATCTACGGACTAATTTGCAAAACAATCAAATGTACATGCGCGCACACGGACCCTTCCGCCGTTAAACACGAACGGCAAACAAAGATTTCGAGTTTCGTCCACGCGCGAGAGTCTGTTTGTTATCCGGAGCGACGCGGGAACAAGGCAACATCTAGAATCGATTCCCGACAGGCGGTCGTCTATTCGAGCCGGTTCTCTCTATTCGTCCCATTTTGTTTGCCCGTTTTGTTGCGCGCCGATCCCGATTCTGTCGCGTATCGGACACGCGCCAAATTTTCCTCGCTAACAATAAGATCGGCTCCCCTCCCTCCTTCGTTGTGTTTCGTCCGTTATTTGCTTTTCATTTGCTCTCGCGAGCGATTAATATTGGATCGCTGTTCAGTATCGCGAGGCTACCGAACGCATCATTGTATAACAGGAATTGATTTCTCATTGTTGCGGGGTTTCATTCTAATTTACTCGCGTACGAGATCTATATTGTCGTTGTCTTAAGTGTTGTTGCATAATAAATGTCGTTTTAATGGTTATAAGTACTTCGCAAAAGGCCGATTAGACAGAATCCATGTATTCGGCTCATCGATAACGTGCAGGACGTGTTGCACGAAACTTTCTCGGCTGTCCCCGTCCCATTAATCGGTGTCACGTTTATTCGTGAATTTTACATGGAAAACGAACAGCGTTCTCCACTCACCGAATTCGATCCGCCAATACGGAGTGGGGGCAAGATATAACACCACTCGACTCGCGAACTTTCGTCGCTCGAACGGTTATTTATCTTTCATTCGTCGTTGAATATTAAATTTCGATGAACCGTGGCCACTGTCTACCAGAAGTTCACACGATGCACTTCCGAAGCAACCTGATATAAATGAACAAAATGGCATAGCATGGCATAGCATACGATACTCTTTGTAATATTACAGTTCGAATATTTCTTTAATCTTTTCTCGACCCAGACGAAAAAAAAGTAACACATGTTATGTTATGATACTTACCGAATTCGTCTTGAAATCCTCTAACAGATAGGCGTAAAAAAATTATAGATGTATTTGCCAAAAATTGAAGGTAACCTTGAAAAGTCATGAAAAGAAAGCGTTGACAAAAAATTTGCTATAATCACGTTAAAGCTCTCTTGAAACCATGCTATTCCTGATAAGAACATTTTCGATCGGATTGCTAATAACAGAGTAATCTCTACTGATCACGATTCGTGGTTCACCCTGTATATTCCTTCGATTCTGTGTGGATATCTTCGAGGAATTGGTTCTAGAAGACTTAGTGTCCATCGAAATCGATTCATAGTTAACGCGATTAATACGATAGAACAAGAATACGAACGTAATTCGAATCTCCTGTCCCCATTCAAGCCTGTGTCGACGCCTGCGTTTCACTTCCGCGGAGGATCAAATTGGCCCATTTATCGTTCAGGCAGTTCGTAGATGCGATTTCCCGCTGGAGAATTAGCCTATCCATGGTTACGCGACGACGTTTGGTTAAACCGATCGTGACAATAACGCGAGGCGACGACAGAACCACGGCGACAAGCCCAGGTCCGTTGGAAACAGGCTCGTAAAATGCAAATACGATTCTCGCGGGAACGAACGGCGACGTGGAAATAATTCGTATAACAAATTTATGGACAACGGTGGACCTCAGACGGACACAAGCTGCAATTTTCGAAGCTTGCAACCTCGTTGATGCGATTGTCAACAGAAAAGACGTGACAAGCGTCACGCGATGGGAAGTAAACGACGGAAATTGGAAGAATTCGGCCTGTCTGTAACGCGACACATACGGTTTCTCCCGAAAGTCCTCTGGATTGAAGTTAAAGCAGCAATTATTTTGTATGATTTCTTTTCATTGCCAATTATTAAAAGCAATTTCCTTCTATTTGGAATTCGAAAATTGGCAAAACGGCAAAAAAAAAATATTTTTTATTCGTTATTCGAAACTCTTTATCTACTTCATGAATTTGCCCATCTATGTCAAATAATCTGAAACACGAAATGGAACGTGATTCGATAAATTAAAACGATTAACCAACGCCTCTCTATTAGTTCACGACGCGGAAATTAGCTTGTAACTCGTAACAAGCTTCTCGACAAAGAGGAACCAAATTTTGTTCAATATTCCACGAAAGAGGAATGGAACATAGGTGGCAGAAAGAGTTGAATCCACGATCAGTCGTCGACGGTGCTTCGACCCACCCCCAAAGGCTTTTCCCTCCTCGCTCAATTGAGGGGCCGTATGGAAAAGCGACAGAACAGGCGCGAAAGGTGCTGAAAAACAGACACAACTGCAACGGGGTAAGAGGAATCCAGCCAGTCGAGGGGAAATCGGGGAAAAGACCCCGCTACCCCTTTCTTTCTATTCAGCCAGCTTGCGAGAGTACACACGCGAAATTGAGATAATCGAGAAATCGACGGCAACAGACTCTTGATTTGTTTTTTCTCCTAACCCCACTCTCCCCCCTTTCGTTTTCCCTGATATCGTCCAGGAAAGCGGGATCGAAAAAAATAACAACCCGCTCGATTCCGAGATGGCAGCGTTTCAAGTGCAAGAACAGCTTCGTCGCCGCCCGCTTTCCCGGAATTCCAGTCGGAAAACTGTCTCGATCGATCGCTGTTAATGTCCAGACCCATTAGAGAAGGCTGCCTTCACCCATTTCCAGATGGAAATGAGACATAGGTGTTTTTCAAAGTGATTTCGCCGCGATAAATAGAGAAATTACGGTTGTAACAGTTTCATTTGCATAGGAATGTACGTGGAGGACATTGAGGCGATCGATCAAACGCTTCTTTGTTTCTTGGTCCCAAAGACGTGATTCAATCGGGACGAAACGACTTGGATTTCTTTCATTCTTAAATTCTGAAGGATATCATTATTTAATTAACGTTCATCGAGTGATTGTATCGCGAATTGATTGTCTTCGGGGTCAAGAACTGGATTGAGCTGGGACTTCCGAGATATACATGAAATCCTCGATGTGTGTTCTAAGGAGATGTCCTCAGGTGTAACGCTGACTTTTTAATGAGATTCAGCACAGTGATAGAGCTTGGAATTATGAAGCCATTGATATAAATATTTAATGTTCAATGCCGAGGAGCCTTCGAACACTCCTCGATGATTTACTGCATATGTCGGACTGGATCTTGCTCGATCACGCTGAGTAACTATGTTTTAAGAATTCCTTGAATTTAGACGAGATTTCAGAGCGGAGAAGAGGATCCCGATCGATCCTAAATGTTGTCGCGAATCGATCGAATCGGTCGACAGAGTGAAATCGAAAAAACTATTATCAGGTCTCGAGATTTAGGGGATCGAGGATCGCTCGACCGGAGGATTACAGTGAAATATCTGAATTCAAGCGAAACTTGCAGCTGAACGTGCCTTCTGCCCGAGATCAGTCATTTTATTTATCGATTACTATTCACGTGTCCAATCGTAATTGTTATCCACTCATTATTGATTGTCTTCCTCGTATTTCGGAATAAAATCTACGAAAGAAACGGAGCCAAGAGGCACGTGCAGCTGCAATCATATATCCACGAACGAAAATCGGTGGACATTGATCGACGGACGCGCGATCTATGATTCCTGCGTTATTACGATAGAAATTCACGACGAAAATGTGAATCGAGAGGATCCCACGCGTACAACACGAATCTGAATCGTGCGTCTGTCGACGATATCGAGATCACGAGATCCGTGCGCGTAATTCTATGCAATTTTGCGTTGTTCGATTTCTTTTACATGAAAAATCGCGGTCCATCGATCATTTTCTTTTTTCACCCGTCGATGGAAAATACGTTCCTCCTCATCGAGACTAGAATTTCCTGCGTACAATTTTTAGGATTTTTCCATGGAATCCTCGAAATCACGTTTCTTCGAACGCGATTTCGAGCGTCGAAAGTTTTCGAAGTTTTCCTCGGTTATCTCGACTCGTTTTTTACCTCTTTCCCGAGGTTTCATTGGACGGAACAGAGGAAATCGTTGGCGATCAGTCTCGATGAAAGGCGATTGTCGCGCCGGATCTCGGGGGATCTCATCAATTGGAGTGTTCGTATGGTTTTCAGGGTGATTCGATGATTTCTAATCAAGTGTTTTTGAATTGACAGGTGAACAACGCGACGGCGAGGGTGCAGACGAAAAAGCCACCGACGGTACCGAACGGTAGGTCCCAATTTCTTGATATTTTATTCACGGATTGACTGAATGTATTTACTGTTTCTTCAAAGAGTACGAAGATCAATATATAATTTTTATTTAATATTTCACCGTTAATTTGAGAACAAAAAATTTCGGTTGAATCTTTCTAATGCAAAGAATCTTAGACCGGACGCTAGAAATTTAAGTGCGATGGTAACGATCAGATTTTTACCTTCCGTCACAAAGACACGATTATTAAGGTTAATAAGAGTATGAGTTATGTTGCGAAAGATCTGAGAAGATGCATTGCTGTAACATTTTAACACTAGAACCACGAACGATAAACGCATGCATACCTATTTCGATCGGTCGACAAGCATGATAAACGCTTGAAAATTTACAAATTTATAAATTAACTAATTTCTTCACTGTCATCGTAATAAAGGTTACAAGAGACCTGACAAAATTTATCGTTATAACATTGTAATCATCGTTACAAGAGTGTACTGAGAACGTACTAAGTAGTCATTTTGACTGCTTTTGCAGTTCTGATATTAAAGAACTGAGGATGGTATTCTTCGTTCCGTCAAAAACACCATCTACTAACAACTCACTTTTTTTTGCTTCGATCCCGTTGCTTCGACGTTTCATCGTCGACCCACTACAACTTCTGCCGCCTCGAGATACCGCCACGAACATCATCGGACGTACATACATGTATATACAATTCATCGTCGCAGAATCCACGCACTAACCGTCCGAGTCCCGTTCTAATCCGATCGTCCGAGCAATTGCCTTTAATCTAAATCTAATCACGTTTCCATTGTTGCGACCCCGTTCAAATCGTCCGACTTGATCCGGCTTAGCAGATCGGCCCAACTGCTGCTGCGACCCGAGCTTCGTGTATACGATCGACCGTGTTCGTGTAATTTCGGACCAATCGGAGACGTACCCGTATAACACCAAAAACAACGCTCCTGGGGACAATTCCGTCGAAAACAAGAATGGCTTCCTGATTATTCGTCCGGTATCTCAGTCTCTGTTTAATCACGAACTTCCTCCGTGAAATTACAACGCGACGCCTTCATCCCCGTGTCGGAACTTGGCTCGAATTCTGTACGCGATTTCGTTCTAACGAGATTGACGTTCCGTTGAACTTCGATCTTACGGGATGGCGAGAACAAATTACTGCGAGTGGAAGGACTCCGATTGGTAAATGGGATGGAAGTATTGACGGGGAATCGACGTTTTCGAACGTTTCGAGCGGTGTGTAAATGTATTCTGGTGTCGATAGACGTTCGATAGACCCATCGAACCTTCGCGACTTTTCAACTCGAGCACGAGTTATAAATAATCGAACACTCGACACAACAATGACGGGATCGCTCCGGTGCCAAGTGTTTCCTAAGCGGGTGAACTGTTCGAATAACCTGGATCGCGGCGATGAAAGGCTCTCTAATTATAGACGAATATGTTAGCCCGTAATCGGACACTTAATTGACGACCATGCTCGCGAAATCGCCGGATTCCAGAGCCACCTTTTCACGGTTTTTGGGACGCGTTGGATCAACGATGCCTCCGAGGGTGCTCGCAAACTGAGAACGAATGAAAAGAAGGATGGACGTTCAATTGATAATATTTGTTGTAGGAAGAAAATAGAGCGAAGAGAAAATATTAAATTTTTCTTTAAAAATGGAGTCAGAACAGTTAAGAACACGGGCGACGAACTGTCCAACAATTTATCGGTTCGTCTTCACTCTCCGTTGAACTCTTTCACGATTCTCGAATCACGGCGGTTCTAGTCTTCCCCCTCGTCGACCGAAACAATTTTGCAAATGGAGGCCGAGAAGCATCTTCCAGCGGCGGTGAACCCTCGCGAGCATCATCGTCCCAAGGAAATCGCCACGGGAATACCTTCCATTCGCATCGATTTCGGGAAATGTATTTTTCAAGCCCTGTGCTTGCCTTCTTTTCTCGCGTCCGTAACCACGCCCCGTGTGTTTCAATTTGCGTTATTCAACGGCGGTGACGCGTTCCCCGCGGCTCGACGGGCAAAATTTACAGCGTCGGGAGCAACGGGGAACAACACGCCCTCGTGAAAACACACACGGGTTCTTGTTCGTTGTTACAACCGTGTTTGCGCAGCGCCTGGTCCCATGTAATCCCGGAACAGCATGACGGGCCGGGAACAAACGCTTTGCTCTTGGAATATTCGATCCTTGACAAGATTAGAATCTTTTAGGTAATACCGAACACGGTAATTAATTTTGGAATTGTGGATCTTGTGAAAAAGAAGAAGAAATTATGTTTTTTCTGGTCTTAATAATCTGTCCCTGAAAAGGTCAATGAAATATAGAGTGATCCTTGGGAGAATATCAGACAAGACGAAAGTAATTACGGGCTGACCTGGATCTTCGGACCGTGATCTTTATTCTGCCACGGAAAGGATATATCTATCCAAGAGTAATCTTCGATAAAATAGAAAATGTGTAGAATACCGAACAAGTCGGAGGCAATTGCATTCTGATCTGGATCTTCGGGCCCTGATCTCTATTCTGCCAAGATGATACATCCACCCAAGAATAATCTTTAATGAAACCCCTCAAAAAAGTCATATTCTGGTCTCTACTCCACCAGGAGAAACATATTTCCAATCGAAGATAATGTTATACAGAACACGTAAAACCTTTTATAGAATACCGAACAAATCGAATGGAATCACATTCTCTGACCAAATCATCGGACCCTGATCTCCATTTAGCCAAGGAAAAAATGTATCCATCCAAGAATAATTATCAATAAAACAGAAAATATATAGAATAGGTATCTTACTCCATCACAGACTGTATGTATGCCAGTGGAGCATCGTATAGAACGGTCCTTCCTCGGGTATAACCGTTGTTTATCAACCAGTGGAATTGAGATTTAAATTAGACGGTAGATATGCACGAGATTCCGCGGCGGGCCAGATAGCGTGTCCAGTTTGCTCGGTCTGGTCGCGATACCCGTAAGAGAAGGTAGCTCCGTGTGTGGGTGGTTGCTTCGCAGGGTGGTTAAGGTTGGACGAATAATTCGCCACCTTCCGTTTCATTAAGGCCGCATCAGGCCGCGAGATACAGCCGTTGGTCACGCGATCCCACGATCAATCCAACCCGACGTTCGTCCGTCAAAGCCGTCCCATCCTGAGGATCGCGACCGTCCGTATTACGGGTGTGTAAATCACTGTCCGTTAATGTCGCCCCACGACCCAGCCACAGATCTTCCCACTACCTCCGCGAGATTCCAACGGAGGATGCGTCCAGCTTATCGGGGCAAAATCGACGCTGACATTGATTAGTGTCCAGCGATCCCGAGACCGATTATATAGTTTCCACGGGACCAACTGGGATTATAGGAAACTGAACTGAGAGGGAGGGAGAGACTCACGGTGATTAATCGCGTCCCTTGGAAACGGAATCAGTGGACGTGAACCGCGGCGAATGTTTCGATCTTGGTTTCGGGACGGGATTTGGGATAATTGAACGGAAACTGCGCGAATAAACGAATACGTTGGAAAATCATACGGGAAAAACTACGTTTTTTGGTGTGACTCGGGAAAGAAATCACTGGAACGAATGAATCTTATCAAAAGGTAGGATCATTTATAAAAATTAATGAGAAACCAATTAAATATTGAAAAATTATTATTTGTTCTTTACTGTAACGTTCTTAGATCGATCGGTTTGACAGATGATCTCTGGAAACGACCGGCCAATTTTTTATTCGAAATTACCGAGTGGAACGCGAGTAATTTATCCGAAAGCAGGCCTGCGATAAATCTGAACGGGGTCCAGTATTCATGGGAAAAACGGACGGGATACGGCGTGGAAAATTCATTTTATTCCGATACGATCTCTTCGAAGGGCAATCCGTCGTCCGTGTCGACGTACTTCGGGCCGATCGGTTCGCACGCAGAATTAACTTCATCGAATTTTATTTCAATCGGTCCCCGCTGTACGGCTTTTCTCGGATCGCTTTAAATTAATTTAACTGAACTTTTGTAAAATTGAACGGTGAATTTTCAATGGAACATCGTCCAAGAGCAACAAACGTTCCGTACCTTCGGTGATATAAACGACACTAACGTTGTTATGTTTTCCGTTTAACGCTTTGACTGATGCTTGATTTGAATCGTTTGCTTTGACTTGAATCGTTATTTCAAAATTATGAGACCAAGCAAATTAAAACGACTTGCCAGTACACTCTTATAACGATGATTAATACTAAAAAGATGCAGTGACCCGGTTAAGTTGTAAACTTTCAAAAGGTTTTCATGTTTTTATCGACTTCTAACGTTAATACTACCAACAGGAATGAAGGTTAGATCGATCGTTTAACACGAAACTCGCACCTGTTTCTCTGTTTCAGTTTGCGTACAATGGCCAGAGGGTAGGTGCTTCCACGACGTGCCGGAGTCGGCACTGCTGAATCTCTACTTCGAGATCCGCGAGAATTGCCGCGGATTCTCCTGAAGGCGATGAGAGACGGCCCAAAGGCGACGACAGTGAGACGGCGAGAGACGATCGCGCAACCCGGTCAGATCGGGGCCGGCTAGTGTCGCGACAATTCAGAGACAGTCTCGAGCACGCACCGAGAACCAAAAAAAAAAAAGAAACCAAGCAGAGAAACACCAAAAACAAAGAGCTAGATAGAGTTCACATTTTCGTTTGTATCTTCCCAACAGGCGCCAACACACCACGACCAAGCCAACAAAAAAAAAAGACAGCCACGAGGCATAGATAATCGCACGAATCGAGATCGAGGGAGCACGATCTCCCTCGCGATTCACGATCTCTCTTTTTACAACGTTTTTTTTTTAATATATATATATAGTTTTAGTTCTATCGAGGCTAACACCTTGACAACGAGATCTTTCTTCAATGAAACGATCCAGTGCACCGTGGAGTCGAGTCTACATTTTAAATAACGATTTCAAATAACTCGACATACGCAGATTTCGAACTTATCGATGTTTCGTTTTTACACCAGTTATATTTCACGTTTCCGGGATTAATATCAGCGTGACTCGACTCGAACGGAACACAGTACATTGAAATAGATACGACACCACACGAAACATCGTCGTCCCCGTGCGACGATCTAGCACTGACCCTTAGAAAACGGCCCCTAAAGAAAGGCCCCGACTCTCTCGCCCACCCCAGTCCATACACTACGCGACCCCCCACCCCCTGGCGTCAAGCCTTTTCTTTTAGGGTTCTCGATGCTACCAACAGAACCAAGGTGGGTGTACAGACTTTATTTACCTACAACTAATTTGCTCGTCGTTCAACCAGCTCGCGAGGAGTACTGTCTACTCTTCTCTACTGTTGTTTATTTATTTTTTTTTTTTTTTATGTCTTCGTTATTTCCTCTACTCGCTCGTTTTCTATATTTCGTTCGTCTACCCGCGAGGTAGAGACCGCACCAACACCCCCCTCCGCCACCTGTGTGCCCCTGATATCCCACCGTATCTCACAACACTCACTCACCTGTTCGAATTTTCATCGTCGGAAAAGCAGTCGCTATTCCGACCGTGGGTGGAACGAAAAACTAGGAGAATTACGGAGTAGGAGACGAAGCAGAACCGTAAAGTGGAGAAATTTCGTCACAGAGGAGTTCGCGAAATGAACTTCGGGAATCACTTTTATGTTATTCCTCGACGATCAAAGGAACTGTTGCTCGCGAAACCGACCAGGAATTTATAGCTTCTTTTCGGAATGTTTCGAGAAACGACGATCGTTCTTCCACTTTTGTAGACCGAAATTTTCGTTTCTTCGCGAGAGAAAAGACTCGTTTAGATACATAGAAAAGCGATAATCTCGAACGATCGAGAAACGGAGTCCTAAACTATCGGTCAGTGGTAGGTCGGCACGAGACAGAGCGAACCTCTAGTTCTTAGGCCAACGAATCGACAACGGTGATCACCGATCGCGGTTGCACCCGTAAAAGAAACTGCAGCGCGGATCCATTAGAGCCGGGAAACGATAGAAGGAAGGTCCCTCCATTTTTCTTCGGATTCACAACGATAAATCTTCTTCCTCGGTATTACGAAAGAACCAGTTCCTGTCGTCGGTAGAGTGGTTTCGCACGCGTGCAATCGCGAACACCGAGTAGACGGTTAAGTTGTTTTTTTAATGTTAAGATGGAGCATACAGGGTACACGAAAGTATTTTAGCGAAGTATTCGTAGATATTTAGATGTAACAAAGTCATCACACGTCAACCATTCCCATCGAACATTCCATTGTTCGTGCTTTATCCAGCGGATATTGTTTCGCTTTTTATATATATATATATATAATTTTTCGTGGTCGAAACCACAGACCTCTATTAAATACTAGACTGCTGATTTCCTTGTGTAAAATGTCCTCAAAAAGCAGATGCTAAAGTATCTCATTCTGCAGATGCCCAGAGAAGCAATGTGATAGATGTCTTCGGAAAACATTATAAGTTAGAATAACTGTATAATTGCTTCTTGCCCAGAATAAGATACTTCAATGCTATTTAATAGAGATAATTCCTGCTATTTGAAGAAATTTTATCCAGATTGGACCACGAACCGTGATCAGCTTGGATTATTCTACTGCTATCCGTTTGATCGAACATTTTTTTTGCTAGCATAACATGATTGAAAGAAAGCTTTATGATTTTTTATTCAAATTTTTGTCAGCCCTTTCTTTCCAGAATTTCCAAAGTCACTTTCTCTTTTTTTACGCCCATCAGTTAGCAAATACTGAGACGAGTTCGGTAAGCATCATAACAAATAATTGTTTTTCATCTAAACCAATGAAACATTAAGAAAATATCATTTACCTTAATTAAAACGATGTTCAAAATCATGTGTCAACAACTGCTTAGTTCTATTTCTCACGTCTGCACCGATGGTTAAGCACGCAAACAAAATTTTCGATCGAACAGCTAGCAGTAAAACAATCCAAATTAATCACGTATCGTGATTCACCCTGTACAAGCAAAAAATTTGGGGATTGTTATCAGTCCAGTATATAATGCAGAAACTCGTCTACGAGAACCGATGCAGGGTATATTTGTTTCTAGTGATCGTAACCTGAGTTACCTACGCGTAGAATGTACTTAGAAAAAAACCGACAGTATTACTCGTATATATATGCGGCGTGCAACGAATACACAGAGACTGATTGCCGGCTAAAAACAGAGAACGCAGTGTATGTACAATCGATAGGCGAGGCTGAGTATCGATGGATTGTTCTTAAACAGTATTATTAACGAATCACAGTTCGGAAAAGGCATTCACACCATCGATAGTACACGGTTGTTTTCTGATAATTTTATTAATGAAAAAGTGACTCAATTCGAAACGACTCGCGAAACCGAGCTAAGAATTGACTACATCGATCGAGGGCAAAGTCGAATTTTTCCCACGACTGAGATCCACCTGAGAATCGATCCACGATGCGACGCCTCGCGCTTCACGGATGAAAACTGACGCTTCACGGATGAGTTTTCGTCGGTTCCGTCGAAGGAACGCAAGCACGTTTTTCTTTTTTTTTTTTTTTCTTTCGAAAGCGACACTGAAAACCGTGTTGCGACGTGGAAACGATTCCGAGAAGAGAACCGCGGATGGAAAAACGGGAAGGAAGCTGCACGTGGAAACGAGGACACGATGTGTACAAGCAAGAGGAATGGAAAGAGAGAAAGATAGAGAGAGGACAGCGGCAGGAAGTCGATAAAGAGACAGTATCAGAGGAGAGATCGATATGGACGATCGCGACGATTCGTTCGTTTGTTCGATTCACGCGCGAACAGAGTGTTGTCACTGTTCCTTCGAAGGATCATCGAACGATACAAATGTGTTTCAGGCAATAAAAAGCAGCATTTTTTCTACTTTATAAAAAAAAAAATAACGTGAAATTCTTCACTGTCCATCACGCGGTTCGTCGGGTTAACGTGGCATGCATCCGTAAATCGTGTGGTATTCTTCCGCATCTTTCCTTGATTTTACATTCGTCGTTGATTCCCAAACACCCTCTATCGACTTTTCCCACGATTTTCTTTCGTATTTTTATTTCTTCGTTCTCGATCCTCTTCTATTTCTATCTGTTCCGTCCAACGGACTGACGTCTTCCCGAACACGACAATTTCGTATCCCCCTGATCTGCTCGAATTCGATGCTGACCCCTCGGTGATAAATCGCGCGGTAAGAAAGTGTTAAACCCGAAAAAAAAAAAGAAAGTGAGAAAGACCCAAGAGTTTTCCGTCATCGTGAACCCTGCACACAAAGTTCGAAGTGGATCATCCGTACACGATCCTCTACCACGCTTCCTTGCACGCCAGAATTCGCGGCGAGGTCGAGATCCTGTCGCCGTGGAAAAAAAAAATACCGTGGGAAATGGTTCTCCATGAGGAAGGAGTCGATCGTCGACGACGAAACAATTCACCGCGATCGTTTTGAGAGACTCACCCGAGGGCACGTTTTTCGTACGGGACGAGAGTGCATGCTGTAGGCTTTTTTTGGTCTTGATTAGTGGCGTTTAGCTTTCAGTGAATAACAGTGACAAATAAGACGGCCCGGAAACGATTGTAACCCGGTAGAGATTGTGTGGACGACTGGAAGTCGAGCAATGGTGTCATTTAATTAATCAAAAGAATTAACCCTTCGACGGTCGTGTTTATATCTCAGACACAGGTGTGTATCCGGTGGCTGAGAGTAGACGTACGACCTCAAACGGTTAATGATATCTGGATTGCGAATTTTTATGCAAAATCACATTTTATAATGTTAAAACAAAAATAGCAATTTCTTTCTTCCCTTAAGTATCTCGTATTGGATTCAGAAAAAAATACAGAACTCATTGTATGTGATGAAAGTTTTGTCCTTTGTAATATTTCCCAGAGCCCTATAAATACATAAATTTATTAGCCTAAAAATATAATGAAGTTTAACGAAATGATTATCTTGTTTGGAATCTGAAGAAAACCCATGTTAAAGTAAAGAATTTTCAAATGGAAAAAAAATAATGACAAAATCGAAGTTAGATCTCAAGAAAAGAAAAGCCATTGCTCGCAGCCAGAAGCCCCCCGTAAAGCTTGATTGACACGCTCGATAACGTATCTCTTAGAAGACTTGTCACCGTTTGCATGCCACGTGTATTACCTTTCTTCACACGTAACGTATTTTTTTAAGGCCGTTGCAAACCGTCTTTATATATATATATACCGTGTTCTCACGTTCTCTCTGTGTCGTTTCCTGCTCTCTGTCGGCTCTTGTTCATCCCGCTGTGCTGTTATAATCGCGATCGTTCTGCCCCTCACGATCCACCGTTGCTAATCGATAACAGATCGGCACGGCCACACGAGGAAGTCAACTACTACGGAAGACTTCATGGATGAAAAAACGTTGGTGTGTCTCGTTCACGTTTGTCCGTCGCGGATTCTTCGATATTTTAGGAAATTAAACAAATCTCAACGATCTTATCGAGTTCTGTTCCCTTAACGCCTATCCACTCGTTGAAATCACCGGGAACAGTAGTGGGCACTCGGTCAATGTCTTTTCCACGCGTTAAAATCACCTTGATTTTGTTCATAATGACTCCAAACTCCAACTTTTATTATGTGAAATCTACTTCCAATCGTTAATTCGTCGTAAAAATCAAAAGAGATTTATGTATCTATATAATGTTCGTTCAAGTTTTGTCGAAGTTCGTTTTCAATATCCTTCACGTGATTTATCCGACAAGATGCGTGCACTTAACCGGGTAATACACGTTTCGTGAAATGTTATTCTGATTTGTCCCAAAGATATAATCTTGCAAAAAGTTACAAAAACATGTTGTATATAGCAAAGTTACACAACAGTTCGTTGTAATAACGCTATTTTGCTGTACAGTGTACACGCAGCTATTAAAAATACGGGTAGTTCGTTAATATCCGCACGGAATCGTTCGCGAACGAGACACAACCCTTGGGGGGAAAAGGTCAAGAGCGCCTGGAAAGCCACCGGAACCACCATCACCGAATTCAAGTCGAAGACTGCATGGCCGAGAGGGAAACGGAAGAGAGACGAGGATTGTTACAGACCGACACGAATTCACCGGAGCGACAACCACGGACGTGCCCATCCACCCATCGTCGTGCCCTATACAGAAGCTGTCAAACGCGAAGGTACGGCTCTCTAAAAACAAAAAACATCGGCATGAAAAGACACGCAATTGAAGTGGATAGAGAAAACAAATTAAAAAAAATATATATATACGTGGAACGACACACGAGTTAGAACCGAGTAATTGATCGCAGAGTACTACACACATAGAAGGACGGACAGGATTATTTGTGAGAAGGAGGAGGCTAGGAATCGACGGACGATCTGACCCCCTCTGAAAACAGAGATCTCATCGACGACCCTTTGGATTAATTTCAATCGATCCTGTTTTTCTCCACGTTTTCGGTTGGCGAAAATTCGGCTGGAAACGGAAGTCGATGGGGACACCGCCGCGCTGGGGTCGCCGTAGAGAGAAAGGAGAAAAGAACGGAGAAAGGTCGGAATATACCCCCTTTTAGTGTCGAATGCTAAACACCATACAAAAAAAAAAGATATCAAAAAAATGATACCAAAAATCACGATAATATATATTATTACGAATCTCGCCTGTGCTAGCTTTTAGTTTCTAGGGTTTCCTCTGTCCGGTGGTAAAAGCATGAGGTATTCTTCGTACGTAATAATTCGTATGATTTGATTAATTTTTAGCGTAACGATTACTACCATTAACTCACCGCTCTTGTGCCTACGTATGTATACCCCCTTGGTCCACCCCCCCCCCTTTTTTTACACCACACACACACCCTCATTATCTATCCTTGACTTTCGATTAATCCGAACCGAACGACCTACGCGGCACACACTGCTCGTAACACGTACATACACACACACAGGTCTCTAAAAAAGAAGCACTATCGTTTTGTTTCACACGTAATCCATTCTTGTTCGATAAATAACTGGCTGCAACGCAAATCTCCTTTTAATATTGTGACACTTAACTTGTTCTGGCAGTGCTGGGTTTTCTCGGTCTGATCTCTTCGAACGATTAATCGTTTGTACACTAGGCTTGGAATCACTGTTCGATGTCTTGCAATTCATAGTCACTGTTCGTGCAGATCCTTTTGTGTATTTGAACAACGATTCTCGAAATTATTCCCAGACGATATTTAAGAAACAGTGGACGAATCGTAAAACGCGTATAAAAAAGAAATATATTCAAATTCATTACCCAGAAAAAGTTCACGATTTCCAATTGGAAAGAACGTGGAAATTCGAATTTTTGTAACAAAATCAAGACGAATGGACACTTGATAAATAAATTATTTAATTTCACTGATTGATCTCAGATTTCAGATATTTCAAGTTGCACTGTCTATTATTCGAATAAAATTCTACGCGACTGTGGTACCGTAATGTATTCTATGAACTGTCACAAATTTACGAAGTGTCTTTCTGTATCCTACATATCGAAAGTCAAAATTCGAAGGTATTCACTTCCACGTATCCCCGACGAATTTGAAATACTATTAGAACCCCACTGTCTAGAAAACGACTGTTGCACGTCCAGGTAATCCACGTTATAAGGGATCGAGTTCGCCCAGTACCTGCCCCCACCACTTTCCGTGGCGAATCGAGACGGAACAACTCGCCGATTCGTTTAACAGATCGCCCACGATTAACTGTGGTTAAACAATAGTTGTATTAACGACCACCCCCCGGTGCTAGTCACTCCCCCACACAACACACACATATACATATATTATTAATCGATTCCCCGATTCTCGACACTTTCCGTTCCTCTTCCAATCTTGATTGTTTCCATTCTCCCTTTTTCCATTCGACTCTTTCATCTCATTCCCTTCCTTTTCGTATCTCATTCGTATATATACGTATATATAAAAAATATATATATATATCATATATACATCTGTATTTATATATTTATATATTATATATATATATATACATATACATACATACATACAATGTATAGATTTTTTTTTCAAATTGTTACTATTACATATATATATATATAATAATCACGGTAATGCGCCACATATTCACTGGTTGATGACTGTCTCGTTGACAAAGGCCCGTACCTTGCCTGTGGTTGTGCTTGGTTGTGGTTGGAAAGCGGTTTTGGGAGAGAATTTTTTACTTGCTTCTTTTTTTTTTAATAATTATTACCTTTTTTTAATTTGCACGTCTCATGTCGTGGCCTTGGCTTGCCTTCATATGAGATTCACCTGTGAATACTTACATGTATATATTATACACGTATACGTATACAGGACATCCGGATATGTACACGTGTGTACATATATATATGTACAATATACATACATATATCTATATTGAATATGTATCGACACACACACACACGTATGTATCTATGCACGATCACGATATCAACGAAACAACGACGAGAAAAGACATAAGAAAACAATATCAATGCTTATCAGTATCTTGCACAACAGATTTGCAATTTAAAGCGATCGATGCGCAGATACGTACGAGTATATATATAGTATTATTATCATTATATATTATTAATTTCACGTGTTATCGTACGTCCGTCCTGGCAGTCGTGCAGAAATCTATTTACCATACGTATTTTTTGCACCCTACGTACACACGTACCAGAGCTGAAGTAGTGTGAATTGCGGAAACGGATCATGACGTTTCCTAGTGTATCTCTTACACACACATACACACACACGTACGATTTCCTTTGTCTATATAGATTCTACTCTTCATGTTTATTTTCCTTCTTTCGTTCTGTTCACCTCTTTTCAATTTTCATTCTCTATTTTCTTTTTTTTTTTTTATTACGGCCTGTTTTCGTGTCGGTCCGCGGCACCTTTTCTTCCCTTTTCTTTCCATCGAGCCCCTCTCTCGATTTTCGCTGTCCCGTACGAATAAGGGAGACAGACGAACGCGAGAAACGGGTCGTCTAGAGAAGGACAGAACTGAGGGTGAGGGTAAGAGAATCGCGATGATGTCGGCTAATTGCTCGCGTTTTCAAAAGCATTCACGTGGAAGAACGCGTATAACGAGGGTGGGGGTCGAGGGAGAAGCATGCCTTCCACCGGAGAACGCTTCCTTTCATTGGTACTTCTTTCTATGTTCGTTGTTCTTTTCTTCTTTTTCATGTTTTTTTTCTCTTTCTCTGTTATCCGTCGAAACAACGTAACGTAATCCTCTTTTTAATTAGCGCGTCTCACTGTGTTCTCGCGCTTCTTTCTCGTAACGATAATAATAATCCTTTTGGAATTCTTTCGCTCGATTTCTCGTTCATTTTGTTTCTATCTCTCTCGCAACAGTACTGCCATGGCGGGGTCCGACAGTGTTGTCCTTTTTTTCGACTTTTATTTTCATTTATCTTTCGTTTTTTATCACCGACACTCTCGTCGTCTTCTCACTTTCACCGGTCCTCTTTGATCCGAAATGTTATATCGTACACGTTCACAATTATCGTTACGTATACTGTTTTCGTTTTTGTTGTCACGGTTACTTTGTCACTCTTTCACTTCTCTAGTTTGATCTGTTTTTCAATTTTTTTCTGTTTCTTTCAGTTTTCCTACTATACATATACATATATATATATATTTTTTCTTTGGAACTGTTGTCATTGGAACATTAATGTTATTGGATCGTGGCACGGTGTGTTAGTTGGCGAGAGACATGAGAATAATTTTTTGGCCCGTGGCGAGAAGGTTGCTGCATGCCTCGACAAGTGCCGCCTTTGATTCTAGTGGTAACTAATTAATATATATCCGTGTGTCGCCTCCATCACCCGCACGTCGCTCGCGATCGAGATTCGGCGGGATTTCGTGTCGCCGCCGCGAGAAATTATTGTTCCGGGGAATTTTTTCTTTTCCTTATTGCTACGGACGAATCTGAATTAACGCCCCGCGATCGAGTATCGGTTGTGGAAGACATAACTCCATCAAAGGAATTTTTATATAGTTTTCTGGTCTTTTACGTTTTAATAACTTTGTTTTTCTTTATATGAAATCGTATATTTTTTAATGCACTGCTTGATGCTACTCGGTGTGCCCCACATAAAGTACTAAATTACTTATGGCAAATTAGTGTATTAAAAAATATACTAGTGCAACACTAGGCGCTAACCCTCATCTGTCCCTCATTTTCCGAACTGAATTTGTCCCTCGGTGTTAAATTGACACGGCGATGAAAAATTAATATGACGAAGAGATAAATAATTAAATTTGCAATTTCTCCGAAATAAAGTCACGGAATTTCAGCTAAATTTACCTACACATGACAGAGTGGCATCATTTCTGAAGTGAAGAATGTGTCAAATTGACACGAGGGATGGATGAGGGTTAATACCTAAAAATTGAGAAACTCACGCGAGTCTCGCGTCGGCCATAGTTTCAGGATAGATACGAGTCCAATTCCACCATATATACATACGACGTATTCACCTTTCTTACTGGTTGTTTAGCCTGGCATTCACTAATTAGTCTCAGTGCGTAGCCTTAATTAGTTACCGCTGAGCAGTGCAAGCACCGCTCAACAATTAGTAGTCGTCCACAGAATCAAAAGGGTGCGCTTTTTTCTTTTTTTCGAAAGTTCACCAGACAGTCCTCTTTCTCTCTCCTTGAAACGGACATAAAAGGAAAATGGATATTTTTTTATCGTATTCTTTTTTTTTATCGTCTCCAATCAAAATGAAAGAGGCTTGAATTGAAACAATTGAGCAACACGATGAGTAGAGCTGTCGACAAGCCGACAAATCTCAGAAATGTGTATGTAGATTCTTTTCTCTATTTAGGGATGCACCGAACGAAAACGACAGAAACGGGGAGGGGATGTAAACAGCTCGGTAACGAAGCAATTTGCGGGGACCCATAGCGTTCTCGTATCGTTTCCGTGTACCTTGTATACACGGCACAAAAACACCGCGATCGATCGACATCCCGCACGCCCACCGGGTAGATGATGTTGCTTCGTGTACCAGCATCTGGGGTATCTGTTTTACCAATTAATTGATCGTTTTCCGTAGATAGAATTTGTACTTTTTTTTTCTTTGGAGAGATGGAAAACCTTAGAAGCTCACGTTGTTTCGTCTGTTCTTTTTTTTATTGTCTTCTTAAATACTAATCTCTGCATCTACCATTTTTGCGTATAATACATTGCTCGGAGTACACAAGTACCTTTATTTGTTCTCTTTTGAATGGCTTTCATATCGAACCATGTTATACATATATCTATATATATATATATATATATTATACATTATTATTGTTATTTCTGGAACGGATCATTTGTTAGTGCATGGATTATGGATCGACGAAAAACAGCTCGGAAACTGATACCGGAAAGAACTTTTACTCTCTCTGTTGTAACTAAAATCATTGTACCTGTTCTGATTGTATCCAACGGGAATGCAATTTTTGTTTTATTGCTTCTGGAACGCGTTGGTTGTCCGTTGTACTCCGACGTTATTCCATGTTTTCACACACCCTCCCCCAGTTTTCAAAAATGTAAACGAACGTTATATTCGAAGTCGATACTTCGAGCAATTCAACCGCTACGCAGAAGGTTCTGAGCCTTTTTTTTTTATTTGATAAAAGAGTTCTGAGGCATTTTTGTTTATTGTTCAGTTGATAAATGTCAACACAAGTCTGACAAAGCTCGATCTTCGTTCATTGCCACTTCTCTGTGGTCAAAGAGCTTGTCTGTTTGAATCAGCGAATCCAAGTGTCACGCGAATTACTTCAAGTTTGACTCAGAGTCTCGAAAATGTCGAAGTACAAGCAACTTTCTGCTTTACGCTGCGGTAGTTAGTCGTCCGATTGAAGCTGTCTCAAACATTTCTACCGCTAATCCGTCCCGTTTCTGGAACTTCTGGAATCGAACCTGAGGTGTACGTAAGTTAGCTGCGGGAAGTAAGAGCATTCGAGTGATTGGCAGCGATCAGAAGTTCTGGTTCCTGACTAAACTGACGTTAAGTTCGCGAGAGTGACTGACAATTAATACTTTGGACTTCTTACTCGCATCTAATTCAATCGGTACTAACGCTTGAATATTCAAAAATTATTATTTTCGAAATATGGTCAGTTATTTATTTTCAGGGTACTTTCTAACATTCAACTGTTTGATATTCTTCTGACAGATATTGTATATCACTAACTGCAGATACTGGGTTTTATAAACTTAGGTATTAAAGGCAAACACGTTCTTCGTCCCAATTCTACGTAACATTTCGGTAAATGAATAGCTCCCTAGAATAAGTAAATATCTCCCCTAAGTAAATAGCTCCCGAACTGAGAAAGTCACGACTAGTGGTCGATCATTTAATTCCACCAGCTTAAAATTATATTACTAAATGAGTAACATTCAGCTAAAATACACGTAAATTTACAGAACGTATTATCTTGTAGAAAATTTAGTAAAAGTCTATCCATTTGACAAATTAATCTGAAAATGAGCGTTAATCCAAAACAGTGCAGAAGGGTTTAAATGATCGAGCACAAATATACTAGGAGAACAATTCTCAATCCCTTCGTTGTCTGATTGGAGGGAGATTCTGCTTAAAAAGCAGGCCCAATTCTCATTTAGGCAGATCCGCGTCAAAGGGATCGTTAAACGTCACTTCGTTGATCGCTCGAAATTCTCGAGTTTCCAGTGAACGATTTCGAGCATTCGTCGGCAGAGCTCGCGGACTTAATTAGACTTAATGACGCCTGAAGGAGCCGCGAGGTCGCGTGATTGCATTACGCGGAGGCTCTCGAACGGGCCAAATACGATTTTGTTCGTCTCTGGATCCCTACCGTTCCTCTCTCGATTCGCATACTAACGTCTCCCCTGGTTTCTCCGCGGTGGAATAATTTTCTAAGCGCGAAACAAGGTAGAACGGGAGGAAATAACGTTAAATAGTCGGGAACTAAACGGCCGATCGTTATTCCAGTCATTAGCGCTTCGTAATTCGATATTCTGCGTAGATGGATCGGAATTGGAATTCATTGCCCCTAATCCCAAATATCCAAAGTACAACATAAAAATAAACGCCACGAAGGAACCCTTACGCAAAGACGATCAATAGGGGGTGAGAGAAATCCCACACGAAGAGGGTCCAGTTTAACCCACCAGAGACGCATCATTCGAGACAGCAGAAGGTGCACCGCGTGAAGAGGATGAGACACCGTAGAAGGTAGGGTGGCGAGCGGAAAAACTTAAGCGGGTATAACTAAGAGACCAAAAAGAAACTCTCTGTGTAAGACTGGAACCGAGACGCAAACGTAGGGGTTCAAACGGTAGAAAAAGATGGCCACGAGCCTCGAGAACCAGTGAAAGGAGGAGAGAAAACGGGGGTTGGTGCAGACACACGGAAAAGGGTCGAAGAGAGCGAACCTTCTGGAGGGGGCTGGTGGAACGAGGAAAAAGAGAGAAGCAAAACGGGAGCTGGAGGAAGAAAATTCAAAAGAAAGTGCCGGCGGGAAAGGGTGGAGAGGCTGAGGGAGGGAACGAACGGAGTCCCCCCCCCCCCCCTTTGGGTACACATAGTCGATGGAGTCTCGCCACCCTTCTGCAGCCTCGAAGCTGCGCGCGGACCGTGGAATAGAATTCAATCGTATTAATTACTCACGGCATCCTGGACCCCGACGATGACTCTCGACGCGGGAAAAACCGATGCGCCTGGAGGCCCCCATTGATCCCCCACCACGGAGAACCATGGCATTCGCGATTCAAGGTTACAGGGAGGCCACCTCTCGACCCTTCGTCGACGTCTGTCGATGATTTCACGGGGAGTAGGCTGCTAGGAGTTTTATTGTTGATTCGGTCTTGATTATAGAGATTATGATTGGTGGTGCATGGAAATGTAGGAAGGACTCGAGGGAGTGAATCGAAGGTTCGGGAGGTTCAGAGCGAAATATGGGCTGGTGCTTAACCCTTGACTGCAAACCAGTCGTCATTGAGATAAGTCCGAATTTTTAACCCTTTTGATGTTTATGTCGGGTATGTTCGTCATGCACAAATTTGCATGTGCTGTTAAAAGTAAAATTTAGATAAAACAGAAAGCATATTCGTAATATTGCATTAACGCTTAGTTGGTTCTTAATGGGTTTGTGTACCTGCAGTTGACAGTGAGTGGCACATTATTTACAAAACGACGTTAGAGAAATAACATTCTGATGATTATTAAACGTGTTACGAAGTTGTCGTTTGTAATTAAGGTCAGGCTTGGTTGATGGATATATTCGGTGAATTTAAATCGTGCAAAGTTATTATTAAGATATTTGGTGGTTCAAAAAGAATATGGATGAATTTTAGTATTGATTGTGAATGCTCTTAGAATTCTAAATAGGAAACTTGTTCTTAAGTGACAGCAGACTGAGAAGCTTCGAATGTATGCTTTAAATAGTTCTTAAAGGAGACGAGTCACTAGAATGAACTTTAGAAGTTAAAATTGTTATGAACACAGAATTGTATATTGAATACGAATCTCGCGCGACAATTACGATATCGAGTTATTGAAACGTTAACTCTCTGACGGCTCGTCAGGTTCAATGAAGTCTTTCAAGCTTCTTAATGGAGACTAGCCACTGAAATGGACATTAGAAATTGAAAGGAAAGTTAACTACAAATAATACGAATATCACGCGACAATTACGATATTGAGTTCTCTCTGACGACTCATCGGATTGAATGAAGTCTCTGAAGCTTCTTAATAGACACCAGACACTGGAATGAACTTTAGAAGTTGAAATCACTATAAATATGGAATATTCATAGCAGATAATGCGAATGTCACAAGCGACAATTACGATATCGAGTTATTGGAACGTGACTTTCCGACGACATGGGTTGAATGAAGTCTTTAAACTTTCTTAACGGCAAGGAGACATGGATTGAAAAACTTCGAACAACCGTTCGAAATACATCGTTAAAAATACAAAGAATATATTTAAAAAATATTGAAACACAGATAACACAAACTATAGTGAACAGAACTGTTCATCGTGCTGAATAAAGTCTTTATCTCGTTGGTCAGGAAACTACGCTCCGATGAGTTTCACGAACGAAAACGAACCGAACCAGAAACATTATTGTTCCGCACAGAACCAGGATACCATTCGCTGCCGATCAAACGCATTGTCGAGGCCCTCCGATATTATTCCGCGAAACGATCTGCTGGCCAGCAAGAGAGACCGTAAAACGCGTCCCAGAGCAATTAATCATGGAATGAACCGATGAATTTAACAGAACGTTCGACGAATGCACAATCAGTTTAATGCGCACGCGCACCGTTTGTCTATTATTCAAAGACCAGTTGTGATTTTCGATGCTAATTTTCGGTGAACGAATTTTCCTTGTAAATTCCGTTCGAAAGGGCCGCAAAGTGCTCTGTGAACGATTCGATACGATCGCGTGTTTCCGTCGTTAATCGGTCCTCCACGGAACGAATCTAATAACAAATCGGAACACGCCTGGCTATTTGCATAATTAATCACGGTTGTACCACGATTCAGTCCTGTTAATTATTCCGTGTAATCGGAGGGGCTGTCGACTCGCCGCCAAGGACGGGGAATAGAAATTCCATCGACCGTTGTTTCGGTTTATCCCCGTGTGGATCGTCAAAGGAAATGCTCCGACTGGTGTACACACACACATCCTATTGTTGGTAGAACAAAGTAACAGCCTGTTAGGGAAAACAGGGAAACATCTTCCAGTCGTTTTAGGAGGAACGAAAACATTCAGTTATTCTGGAGTCAGTTAGAAAACCATCATGAGACGCGAATATGTATTCTATTGTGTAACGATCGAGATCTACCGTGGGTAACAAAAGTATTCGCACACTTTTTAAAATGGACCAACTTTCTTTAAAATTGCACCAAGTGAATTGAAGTTTTTTATGAAGTTGGAAAGATTAGTTTACTAAATGATGTGTAAAAAAATTGCAATTGATCCGAATCGCGAAAAAAACAGTAAAGGCCGCTTTTACAGCATCCTGTACTCTGCTTGCAACAACAAAATTGTAAAAGGAACAAAAAGTATTTCCGTGAACGGAAATCGATCCAGAGACCTCCCCTGTTGACCAGCCAAACAACCGTCACACTTTGCCAACAAAATCTTCATTTGTTTGACTTATACATTGCGTGACATAACTATAAAACCACCCTAAAATTTTCAATTCTTCCGTATTGCAGTTAAAATAAAAACGAACCAAGTATACCGTATATGAAATCGTGTTGCGAGATAATGTTTCTCCAGGAAAAGATAGTTTATATTCCCCATAAAAAGTGGTTCGTTTTTATTTTAACATTGACTGAAAATTTCAGGGAGGTTTTATAAATAGTTCTGCCCACACAGTGTATTCACGGTACATCTTGAAGGTTTAATTGCTCGTATCTTGCAAATTATCTTCACATAATATTCCAGATGTATCATTAGGAACCTCTATATTATCATCTTACAAAAGCCCGATTAAAATCGAAGTCCGGACAGTTGGGATACCTTTTGTCACTACTACTGGGAGGGGGGAGGTGAGAACCGATCGAGAGAAAAAAGGAGGAAAAAACTGTGACAACGACGAAAATTAGCAATTAAACGAGCACACCGGAATTTAATAAATGCGTATCGAGATATTCCTGCTAACGAACCGGTTGTAGAACGGGCAGAATGGCTCTGGCTAGGGTAGAGGGAAGCTTTGCATGAAATTTGAATACGCGCCCGGTGTTAATCCGTTTTGATATTCGGTTACGACTGTCTCTCGCGCGTTCCTGGCGGTGCTGTAATTCAGCGACGAAAATCAGCCAAAGGGTGTCCGATTCCCTAATTACCATAAAAGATACAGTGACACCGAATTCATAGCGTTTTCTATGAATTCGTGGAACGGAAAAGGGACTGGATAGAAGAGGACGGAATAATGTGGGGGGGTTGAAGACGGCCAACGATCCAATATGATCGTGTCCACGCAATTGGGAGAAAAGCTTCTGGCACAGAATCTTGCCAACTGACATCAAACACGCCAGAATCGACACAGTTCCAAATCAGACTAGACACGATCGCCATTTTTTTTTGTTTTTTGTCGAGAAGTAATCAGCTTCTAGATCCGTCAGGATCTGCTGATAAATGTTTCACGTCACGGTTAAGAATTCGCTCGTCACGAGAGCGAATTCCTGTGCGACACCCTGGCCATTTGAATCAACCCCTAATCGGCGCCGTGGATCGAACAGCCTTGGATAAATTACGATAAGAACTCGGAATATCGTGAAGAACTATATATGATTCCGACACCGATTACTCAGATTCTTAACTAATACTTGTTTTACTAATTTTCGATTAATCGAAAAATTCTTCATTAATTAGGAGACAGGAAATTACCTTGACGGTCTTAACACGTTCGCTACAAATTTCAAAGTGGTTAATAATTATATAGAAATTTTTTCTAAAGAAATCTAGACTACCATAATAAATTTATGACATGGTGTCAATATACTAAACTTATCAGGAATTGGGTCCATAATGGTACGATGATAATACGATGGGCGGCGAACCTGTTAAACACACGAATGGTTGTTCAGGGTTGGATGACGATTGTTCGACCACGAAGACGACAAGGTAAAGAGATCCACGGCGTGCGAATAGGTGGTTGATCGGACGGGACGTACGACAATTATCGTCCGTTGTCCTCGGGGGGGGGGGCGGACGCAACGAACTAACAGTTTTCTGACAAAAACAGGATACAGGTTGCCGGCCATGCCGTGGAGCTGGCTGGGAGCGGCGGCGCCATCGGCAGCTGCAGCTGCAGCGGTCGCCGCGGCCGCGGTGACACCATCCCCTGCAGCTGCACCGCTCGTCCTTGCACCTAGGGCGGCGGCGAGACGAAGGTACAGAGACACATGCACACTTCACTCATAATCCAGTCGGAATTTTGACGCGAGATTAAAACGAAACCAGCACGACAATATCCCGGCCACTCCACACCACTCCCTTCCACACCCCGTTTCACGAATCAGGTACACTTGAATTTTCTTTTGGTATCGAGAGAAATTGGTGGTCTCCGATAAGGGAACTTCGGATGTTTATGCATTGTGACTTTGCATAAGTATCCGCAGTCTACTGACACGGATCAAGTGTCGAAATAAGAAGCCTCCTCTCGATGGCCCCAGTTTCCACCGAAATGACATTCCGTCTCTCGACACACGTACACAGAACATTCCACCAGAAACCCCAGTGAAATTAAGAGATTGCCTCGAGAATCGAGTCGAATCCCTGAAAATGAAACTTTCCGTCCCCACCCCTCTTGATCCACTTTCGCAAAGAATCCTACCCTTTCGCCACGAGAGCGTTCAGCCGACAGATTAGTCAGCTTTTCAGCTAGTCGACTTAATTAGCGTGACAGATTAGCCCCGCGCGATTACAACGAATTAATTAAAAGGATTTTCCTCGAATTACGCCGTAACCGAACGCCCTCCATCCTCCCTCGATCGAACGAAAGGAGATTTCTCTTTTCACCATTCTCGATCTCGCGAAACGATTTGGCCGTGGTTCAGTGAACTGTCCAGAATTTTTGGCAGAGTAACCGTCGCCATGGTCTGCAATTAAAGAGGCAATCTCTCGAACCAACCCCCATTCTCCATGATTTCTTTCGATCCCCTTGTTCCACACACACAATCGACCCTCGTTCCCTCTCTTCGTAGTAATCTTATCCTCCCACGTCACACGACATAAAATTGACGTGTCTGTTTCCCTTGACGAGGACCGTCTCGTACACGCAGCGTCGAAGGGATCCTCGATCCTTAAGGGTGGGAATAAACCTCGGGGAAAACCGGAAGAGAACACACACATACACATCAGAAACACCAGCCTCGAAATGTGGTTGCATTGTTACTAGCTAGCTAGCTCGTCGAGTACTGACTTCTTTTGTTTTCTCCTCTATTTCTCTCTTTCTCTCTCTCTATCTCTTTCTCTCTGTGTGATATACACCGTCTCCCTTACACGTCGCACTCTCACACCCTTTTCTCTCTCTCTGAGGCACGTATCACCGGATGTTCCTGTTCTTTTTATTTCTTTTTCACGTAATTAGCCAGAGACACACGCCATTTAGGGCGACGTTCGCGCGACGATTATCGATCTGTGGTCGAAACACGGCCCATCCCTAGATTCCTTTCTTGTTACAACGTGAAATCAGTTCCTCGGGCTGTGTTTGTTCGCTCGGAAAATCGAGACAAGAGGGAAATTTCTTATTATAGGCAATTCCCCTTCCTCCAGTAACACACGGTCAATTGGTCACGTGTTATTCGAGCATCGAACGGTTATTCTCGAAGAGTTTTTATCGTTTTGTCGTGGATCTATCATTCGATGATGGTTAACTGTATTAGGTACGGCGCGTAAATGAATTAAAGCTGCCAAACAATTTATTTTTATACTTTTTATTCCGACGGTAATAATAATAATAAGTAATCACCAGATACCAGACCACCATGTATAATTTCACGTTTCTTCCAACGATCAGATCACAACCAGACGCTTCAATTAGTATTTAAACGAATTCCTTTAAACTACAGCGACACAGCTCAGATTTAACGACATACTCGACCACAGATCGACCCGTAATCGCGTGCCGATTTCTTTTTTTTTCTTTCGTACAACGTTCAACACCCCCGTAAGACCCCACCACACCCTGTTTTTATGGAATGCGCCTGCTATAAAATGCATCCACACGCCTCTTAGTCTTGTTCCATGACGCACCCCGCCCGAGTTTTGTGCATACGACGACGGATCGTTTGAACATCCACACGTGCGACACTTGTGCACGGTAGTTGACTGCTACCCTTGATTGTTGATTGTTGTTGCTGCTGCTGCTGCTCGTTGTACCAAAGTGTTTTGCCAGCCTAACATTCTATCCATGTCGTGCCTACTAATCAATCCACCGGATCGTCTGTTTCCCGAAGAGACTCGAGCGTAGACTAAAAATTTAAAAAACTTTTTTTTTTTTTTTTTTTTTTTTTTTTTTCATTTTCGTTTCTTCAGTCGCGACTATTTCGGCCACGAATCTATTAAATTATTGTCCTCTAGAAACGAGGAACAGGGTGCAGTGCGAATAATCGTAGGTTCGTTGATCTCTTCGAGACAGACGCTCGAACGGTGGGATTCACGCGTGTGTATGCACACGCTGTGTTAAACGATCCGAGGGGTTCGATCCCCCAGGCAACGGCGCAGAGAAACAAAAGGTAGGCAGAACATTCTGTTTTTATTGCTCTCCGATTAGATCGAGAACGGTCCGTCGATACTCGTATCCGGAACCGTGCTCTTCCCCATTCACCGTCGAAGTGGAAATATCTCATAATTGTTGCTCGAACAGCTGCTGAAACCACACCCACGAAATATATGTACATATATACCTCGTCCAGAGTTCTTCGAGGTCGAAAGCTCTCCTTTCTTTCACGAGGAGCGCGTCGATGATCGAGTCGCTTGGTGTCCATCCATTAGTCTGTGTGTTATGATTCGATAAACGAATGACCTGATGAAAGATACAAAATCTTCGATCGCTGGAAGAAAATCCCTAAACAGAGTTTCCTTCGCTATGTCGACGTTGTCAGCACGTTGTCGTGTTTTTACACTCGCGTCGTCTCCTCCTCCATTTGCTGTCGTAAAAATACAACACTCCCAGGTAGACCAGCGAGCAGGGCAACAGAATACCGAATACCATGCAGACGATCAGCCTGCACAGAGCAGAGTCGCATATCTTCGTGCATTTCTTCAAGCCCCACCTATTTTCTTCTGACTGTCTTCTGGGTATACGTTCTGTGTCCGAAATCACGAACCTGACCGTGAACGTTTTCTCCTTCCTGTCGGAACGTTCGCCGGTCTTTATGATCGGTCTCGGGGCCATCGCGAGGACGAACGACCGCGGACGCGTTTCCCTCGACGATGTCGCGGACGGCCCATCGGATATCTCCGTTACAGGGGTCGATGCCCCCGATTGCAGAACCTCCAATTCCAATCGTTCCTCATCGGTGAAATAGTATCCAAGATTCTGTCGTCTGACATGAGCGTTTTCCGCCGTCTCCTCGGGGCTAGATCGCATCCCCTTTTTACTGCGACCCGCTCTGCGGAACCATTTTCGATCGGGCATGAACGGAAATATCGTCTTAGACATTTCGATCCTCCAGCATCGTCCCATTCGAGAATCGATGCTACAGGACCGAGTTGAAGGTAGCTTCTGGTGGAGGTTCTCGACGTTTGTTGCGATTGGAGAAGCTTCTAGCAGTAGGATGATCTTTGCTCTCGTCCAACTGCCTGAAACCGTAGATGGACATATTGATAGTAGCTGGTTAGGGATAAATTTCGTGTCTTGTTACTGGAGTGAACGATGAACTAGCCAAACTACACGAAAGGGAACGTTGGTAGGATGTGCCCAGAATGTTTTGAGTGCAAGACAAATTTTCATCGTCGAAATGTGTCCCGTCTTAAATCATCGTCACCCATTTCGTTTACTACTTGAATATTGTCAGGATACCCCAAAAAGTTGTGAGTTATGGACCAGAGCCATTCCACGCGTCTGATCCACAAAACAGGCATACTAGGGAGTAAAATGACCAAAGGTGCGAATGGTACTTTCTAGGACAGCCAAGTGTCTCACATTCAACACCAAAGTTATTCTGCGAGTGTGTGGGTGTACGTTGAAAGTCACAGATCAACGAAATGTGAAGGCCATCCTATTTTTCATCTAAATCAATAACACGTCAGGTACAGTCCCCTGACGCTCGATCCGCACCGATTTAATCCAGACCAAAATTCCCCCTCGTCTCGATCTCGGCTGATCATGACCGCGATAATCCTAGTCTCGTCGCCGTCGACAATTATAAACGCATCGCCATCGTCGCCGCCGCACCCAGAGGACCGTCACCAGCGAAACGGCCCCTGGCCGGGGACCAATTATCCACACTCACCGTGCACCATGAGAAGGTAGGCCCGCATTGGCATGTGCGTTTTTGTGTGTTGTTGCAGCCGCGGCGCTGAGAGGAGTCGCCATCCAGAGGGGCCGAGTGAGCGCCGCTAGGGCGGCCTTCCCGACCAGCGCGGCCGCCCTTGCCCTCGCGAGGAATCCGAATCCGCTCGCAGCTGCAGCCGCGGCCACGGCCCTGCATCCCTTCGCACCTGCGTGAGTAGATCCCCGAAATAGGGAACGTCTTCTTGCGGACGCTTCTGTCTTTCTAGGCGATGTATCTTAATGCTCGATATGTGAATTTTAATCTTCGAGAGCGGCGGATCACTCGACGACGAATGGCTGGGAGACAGACTGGAAATCGTGGAACTTTTTAAACGTGATTGGAATGGATGGAGTTGGATGTTCAAGGACGTGGGTGAAGCCACGGTTCCGAATTTTGGTGGTGTGTATTGTTATCTGGGAAACAGTGTGACTTTTCACCGGATACGAACCAGTTGAATAGTGTGGAGATAATCGTTAAAACGTCCTTGAACAGTCAACGTCATCTAAAATGTCACACTTAATTATCTCAATGATCAATTGCATCGAACACGGAACAAGCCAAACCGAATACAAATCCGACAAATTCGCAGAGGTTCTCATTTCAATTACACACTAACCTCGGTTACATTTATTGAATTCTAATTTATTATCGGTAATTCCGCTGTTCCACCGGAAATATTCGCACTCCACGTGTTCCACGAGCAAGATCAAGTTTCACTCCGATCGACACAGCCGACGAAAAATTCCATCAATTTGTCGGGAATTATCGAGTGTCATCGAAACCCAGTCGCTGCGCGTCGAGTGACCTGTTCCCCTCTCTGATACACGTTTGCGCCCGCTCGTTAGCTTGCCTTTGTCGAAATCACTGCACCAGCATGCACCCGTGCATCTGAACGAGCACGATTGTTTCTTTCCAGAGAAGACACACAAACCTAATTAGCTAGTATCTTCCTCGCTTACGTTGTCCACGTAGACAGGATTTTCTCTACGAATCGATAAAATCCTTCGTTTACGAGGAGAACGCGTTATTTATGATCGGTGAACCTCACAGGATGTAAAAGAGGATCGTGGAACGAGGGTTAGAACCGTAAGATTATGACGTTTTCTGACGTTGATTTCGACCATTGTCGCCAGAAATGACGACCTGAAACCAATAAATTTTGTAGAGATCAGTGTGGCGATTATTATTATTATTATTATTATTATTATTATTAGTATATTTATTTATATAACGACGTCGTATTAGTACCATTAATCGCCACACGATGTCCAAGGCGCACACACGGTCCGTCCACGCGAGACAAGACCCCTGATCTCTGCAAAATTCATTGGTTCGAGGGCGTCATTTCTAAAACCATGATTTTGACACACAGAAAGACATCTATGTGATAAATAAATAAATAAATTCCTGCCATTTTAATAAATACGTTCCTTTTTAAAAAATCTCAAAGAAATTTGAAATTTCAGAGATGAGTATCGCAATGATCGAGAGTTTGTGAAGCTTGTAAAAATGTACGGGGTCTTCTATATCGACACGCGTAGATACAAAATGCATTTCAACGCGTCGTTAGTTTGACAATTCCGGGAGAGGGATGAAAGGGCGTGCAGGAAATAACAGTGTCATCAATATTTCACGGTGTCGTTTTATCATCGGTCCAGGGGGTGGCGGCGGAGTTTTATTACTTACGAATATAGAAGTAACGTTGCAAGCTGCAATGATTCACTGGCCCGATGATACGTGACACGTCAGAATCGTCCGTTTTCCCATTCAGAGCGTACGAACGCTAGATCCCCGGTTCTGTTCACCAATCATTGTGACGCGTTTTCCAGAGACGGCTGCCCTGTGATTTATGAATTTTTGTTGACTTCACTGGAAAAGGCCAGATAACGAGCAACGAATAAAGAAAACCGACTGGTGACAATGACGGACGAGAAGCTCCAGAACCGTACTTACGCCCCAAACAAGACCCAATGTCGTTCCTCGAGATGAAAAAGAAAATTTCGTATTTTAACGAATTAGAATAGAGTTCGATGTTGTGTTAACAAAATCGTAAACGAAGATCATTTTTACGCTGTATTCATCGAGATTCATCTTGATGGAAACAGTTTCTCGAGGCTCGACTTCGTTTCCAGCTTCGGAATTTGATCGATCGAAGGAATAATATTCATCGAGTCGTGAGAACAATTGTCCATTGACGGTGATCAGAAAGTTCAAGAGAACCCTTCGATGCTGTGTTATTGGTCGGTCGAACCTGAAATCGAGTTATCCAGGGACGACCGAACATCGAGAAGAATAGAAGGAAGGGCAACGATCGAGTTCCATTACAAATATGACGGCGAGTTTCACTCACTGGGGTTCCGTGATCTTTTTTGAACTCTTGATTCGATCTTTGCCCGACTTCCCATTCCCGCGGAAACATGAGAAACGTGTTCCTTTTTGTCAAGAAAGCCTTGGATTTCATTGAAATTATCGGACACTATTTCGTGGAAGCAAGAGCGGAAGCTCGACCAACCTACCCCGTTCAGGCATCGAAGTCCCCGAGGGACCATTTAATTTTTTTCATAAAATAATCCTGAAAACATAAGTAGCCGGTAGAAATGTATAATATTTCATTCCAAGTAAAAAATATGTTTGAAAAACGGAATAAATATTGTATTCCATTTGAATCGAGTCATAAATAACATTTACTCTTTTTTCTCTCTTAAAAAAAGAATTTTCTTACAAATTTTTACTAGTAAAATCACAACCTCGAATGCTCATTTGAAGGGAACACATAAAAAAAGGTGAAATTGAAAATGCAAGAATTCCGATCGCGGAAAAAAATGAAACTTGGAAGGAATTCGAAAGTGGATCTTTAACGACGGGTCATTAACTTGTGATTTTTTATTTTTGCAGTGTTTATTACGACCCGTTCCTAGCAGCGCACGCAGCGACACAGGATCCCAACTACAGGCTGCAGGTGAGAGGCACAGAACGACGTGTTATCGTCGAATTTTCCACGTCGGAAATTGGTCCCTCGTGCTCTGTTTCCGTTCGGGGGGTGGCGCGAGCGCCGACGAATGAGTTTTTAATTAAATCGAGCGCAACGCCTCGGGGGCCTGATTGAAACGTCAGCGTGGTTAATCGATCACCTTTCAGACGATGCCGGATAGATTATCGGGAATTAATTGGCAAACGAACCCACTTGATCGCCACCGTCCCCTTCCCCATCTATCGATTTCTCTCGATCTCGTGAAGAGAAAATTGCACGGATAGACGTCCCTGTGTGACTCGAAAAAAAAAATCGAATTATATATGTTCGTTAAAAATCGATCTCTGATCCACATTGCATTCGATTCTGTTGAAAGATTACTATTCGATCGCGAGTAATCCGATAATAAAATTCACCAAAGATTTTAAATTAACTTTCTTTTAATAAAAGATAAAGATACAAAATTAATTATCCCGTCCTAAATGGCTGACGTTCGATCGATACACGCGCGATTCGGAACCGTCAAACGACATCGGCCGAACGGCGAACAGAGCACGAGGCGTTTATAAGATGATTAAAGAAAAGCATAAAAAAAAAGAATATTAGAACAGAGAGGAAAAAAGGCACAGAAATATTGACTAAAGTCTACAACTGTTCCGGACCCGTTTAGCTGGAATGGCCTCAAGCAACAGCTGACGTTAGTTGACACGTTTTTGCCAGGCTTGCACACGCGTGGAAAACGCAGAGAAACTGATAACAATTACACCATTCCTATGTCTCGTGTTTTCTCCGCGTTCTTTCATCTACCGTCGCTCTCGCCCGTTTTTTCACCGACTGATTCTCTCTATCTATCTATCTCTTCTCTCACAATTATTCCTCTGTCACGAACCCCGTTTCCTGTGCGTTTTTCCATCGCCGTTCGACAATTCTCTCTTTCGCGAATATTGTCGAGGTATTCAAAGACAGAAAGAAACGACAAGATAATGAATTTATTAGAATTACACTGCCTTGAACAAATTTTAACTTTTTTCCTATCTTGTTTCAAGAAGAATTGTAATTTTTAACTAAATTTTTAACACAATCACCTACCTTGTATCATCTGGAACGTTTTCGTTAATAAAACCACGTGAAAAATACTGTTGTCCTGGTGACAACGTGGTTCAGTAAACACGGGAACTACACACTGTTTTCACGGAAAAATGGAATGTTCCAGATGTGAAAGTTAGGCGAGGGATTGTGAAAATAGATAAAAAAAAGTCGGAAGAACACAAGCACAGGAAATGGTCGACGACAGCTATCGTTTTTGAATTTCCCTCGACAGATCGGGTCGGCTCGGTCCAGTCGAGGACGGAATGAAAATTAATTTCGAAAACAGAAACGAACGCGTTCCATTTTGCGAACTGTTCCGCCGTATTTGAAAGCATAGCGACATTGAGGCTGTTATACGAAAATCCGACTGAAATACCAGAAAACAAAATTCGACACAGAACGAATTACAAGACTCCTTTCGCGTTTCAATAAACGAATATTTTCCTTGAATGAGGGAGAGAAGGATACGGATGTGTCAGTTCGCAAATGATCGCGATCCTCTCGATTCTACGAGAAACGATTCCTATTCTCGAATTTCCCCTTGTCCCCATTAACACGTTCAAACCGTTCGATTCACATGTATTTCGGAAACGAAATCATTTTCCTGGGGAAGTCTGCCAAATTTCAGTTGAACCATTTACGGAGATTCTATAAAATTCCTTCTGATACATGGAAATCGAGTAATTGAGCCGCCTTTTTTAGAACGGTCCAGTTTTGAAGAAAATTAGTTTATTAATTATGAATTAATGAACACAAATTCTATTCGATTCAATTCAATTCTAGGCAATATAAGAGAAAGTAGACTGTTATCACTTTAAACAAACGGGTCAGATGTTGATCAGATTTTCTGCAGAAGTGTCGAAATTAGTTCTGCGAATAACACAAGTTTAGTAACGTTATATAAGAAATTTCAGTCCGACCGTTATCATTGTCAGTGTTGTTTGTTCCAACGTACGTTTATTGAAGCGCCGATAAGTCTTTCGGCCTTTTCTGTATCTCAAGTAGAATATTTTGAAGACGAATTCTGGAGAAGTGCCATTTACCAAAGTGAAACATCGTGTTTCGAAAGGGGTTTGAACGTGTTAAGAGATTAGACCCAGCGATCGATTTCTACCGAAAAACCGAGCGTCACTCTGCACCATTCTAACAAGGGACGTTTTCCGACTTAAAGAGAAGCTAAAAAATCCTACCCCTCCGTCGCTATTCACGCCTGAATAACACCACTTCTCAAAACAGAAATTAATTCTCTTAATAAATCTGTATACAGTCTCTTAAAACTGTCGCTTCTTCACGATCTGGTAGCAATAGATATAATTGACGGTTGTTTTGGTGTTACAAAAAAAGTATGTACATTTTTCAATATATTCTCTGTTATCCATTGTTCAATGGAAATTATAAATTAATATTGGGTCTCAGAAAACGTCCCTTGACCTCCAGACCATGGTCCCCAATTTCCAGCGTCGCGAGACCATGGGCAGCATCGTGTTGCATTTTGTCGCCTGATTTTCTCCATCTTTCCTCGCCTCACATGCTCGCCCCACCACAATCATCGTATCACGCTCTGTATCAGACCCCGAGAATCACGAGAGATCGATTTTCCGGAACGAAATCACGAAAAGAAAATTCGTAAAATGAAAAAAACGACTCCCGTGGCGTGTCCACGGCCGGAACTTCTTTTCAGGTGTTGCCGTTTGTGTTTCAGGCTAAAGCGCCCGTCCTGGAGGTAGGAATTTTAACGGTCCGCAATTTCTTCGCCCGTTGTTTGTCTGTTCTCTATTTTTGTTTTGATTCACACACACACATATGTAATTCAATCCAATTTATCTTGTTATCCCGCCTTTCGTATATATGTACAACTCCTCGATTTTACGTTTGAACGCTGGTCAGGAGTGCTCACCGATAGTCAACGCAACGAATTCTCGCAGGCCTTGTTCCTCTTGCTTGGCACTGATCCTCGGTGAAGAAACAGAATTTTTTTAGCTCTTTACTTGGACGATCGATCCTATTGTTTTTTTATTCCACGCCAGTTTCACCGTTCCTTCAACTTCTCTTCGTTTTATTCTTCTGTTTTGCTCGTACTCTTCGAGAGTGCTCTTTGAGACAGTGTAATGCATGTGGCCCGTAGTACTTCATTTTTCTTCTTTATATAATATTTATTGGAGTGTTTAATATTTGCTTAGGGAGGAAGTGGGTTTGTCTAGAAGAAAACAGGAGGATTGTTCGTTTAAAAGAAATTGCTACGTTCGATCATTTCTTAACCCTTTCGCTGTTCCACTCTGTATACTAACTTCATTGAGTTACAGTTGTCATGGTTTTGCTTATGAAACTTGTCTCTGATTGACATTTTTATTTCCGAATTTTAGTCCCAGGCATGATAACTTTTAAAGCATGATATAGTCCAGTAACACAGACATCATTTTCACTAGTTATATAAATTATCTGTTTTGTGTATTAAATTTCTTCTTTTTGTTTCATAAATCCCTGCTCATTTCGATAAAAACGCTACACAGACGCTGCAAAGCTTTTGTGGGACAAACTATACAAAGCGTAGATCACGAGTATCGCGTGTAACAATCTAAAGTAACTGGGCTCTCATTTTCCATCGACACGACAATCCCAGCGATGAGAATGAAGATTGTTCACCAGGGTGAAACTTCCCCATCCCCCCACCCCATTCCATCCCTCTTGAACGCGACGATTCCAAGTTCAGGCGCGCTACGAGGACAAAGATCGAAATTGGTGAGCACTCCGCAGACCCGGACCGAGAGTATTTTAGAAAGAGTTCTTTAGCTAGTTTAGAGAGTTGCTCCGTGAATTCACCAGCCCCACCCCCACGAGTGCCGGCAGATTCGCCACCCCCCTACCCCAACCCTGGAAAATTAGTTCTGCCAGCAGCGACTTAATCGAGAACGTAGCCAGCTTCCAAGTTCCCTTAGTTCTCGCCCGCGGGCTGCCGTTCGCTTCTCACCGGAAAACCTGACCAAGGAGAGGGAACCAGTGACTCGTTGGAATTCTCCAACGTTTCGTAGACACCATCCCCATCTGACCCCCCTTGGAATGGCTTGGTCGAATGAATTTCACCGCGGGGTTTCAATGCTTGAGCCATGGACGTACGGCTTGATCATTCACGGGGATCAACCGTTACATCCGGTTCCGTGGGTCCCTTGGAAAAATTCGTACGAAAATTAACACGTTCGCGAAAAAAATCGCGAGGGAACCGTATTGTTTGTGCTACTGAATTCGAGGTTTTCTCCGTTCAGTTAACCCTTTCGACGATTGTGTCGAGTATACTCGTCATGAAAAGATGTAATTTTTTTTAAATTGCATTTGCTGTTTAAAGTAAAATTTATGTAAAACAGAAAACATATTCGTAATTTTAACACAATTTAAAATATTTTAGGACAATAAAACGTATGAAGAAATAAAATCACTTGAGAAGAAGAAATATGCAGTAGTAAATTCATTTATAATCTGCTTTGGTAGAGTATACTCTTCGTAGATTAAAAATAATGAAGCACACAATTGCACATTTTCAAAATGAAATACAACACGTAAAGGGTTAACTAATCGGTCGATTTTCGTTATTTTAATTGTATTCGATCTTTTCGATTTAACGAACAGTTCTATGCGAACGTGTTAAAACAGTAGACGCTTTGGTAGTACGAAAGTTAACAGTTATTATACACTGTATCTCGAGCATGAATTTAGTGAAAAGGTTTTTCCGATGTTTTGTGGTTGTTCGTGTTATGTGGTTGTTTCGAACATCGATTTCCCACGTGAACCCGCCACCTTAGAATCATTCCAACCCGTTTATTGTAGTTTCTCTTGATCTCACACGCGTCATTGTATATACGTAGTTAAGATGGCCGACGGATCCGAGACAGATCTCTCTCGAGAATCTCACAGTGTTTTCCCTTTTCGAAGTAGAGAAGCAATTGTAGGAGGCATGTCTCTTTTTATCGCTTAGAATCGTTAGACGATCATTTCCGAGATTCAAATAGAACTCGAGCAATCGCTAAAAATCGGAACAGTGCACTTCGTCAAAAAAAGGAAAGCTTCTAATTTAACCGCGAAAACTCACTTCAGATATCCTCTGACAAAAATCAAGATTTCCACAAGGTATTAATGTAGTATACAAGGGCAGGGGGCGATAATTTGTTGTAAACGATGACCAAAGGTGTGTGTCGGACATACGTAAAAATGCAAGCGTCGTAAATATCAAATGGCTTGTCGAACGTGCGTTGAATCGCGACCGCAGAATTCTCACGGCTAATTTCCGGCCGGCGATTCCTTTCCGGTTCCAGGGAGAAGGGGTTGGTTCCCCTCTCGCGTCTTTGCCAGAACGCGGTCCCCCGCAGCCTGGGATCTTCTTCCTGCACCACCCGGAGGATTTACGAGCTCTACCCCCGGGGCAACTCTCGCGAGAAACAGCTCCCCACCACTACCGTGTGTCTGTAAACGTAAACCCTTCATAAATCAACGTCGCGTCATTTTGCGCGTCAGACAGCTTCATTCCAGGGGTATTTCACTGGCGCTAACGCCCTCGTCTTCGACGTTTCTCGCTAACGATCTCTCGCCGACCTGCACTTGGCCTCTCCTTTTCCCCAGTAATTTGTGTTTTCCCGTTCTGCTCCCATCAAGGGAGGAGCTTTTTTAATCAGACAGTTTGCTTAGAAATGTTACGGTGAACCTATTCAGGATTAAAATAAATCCTCGAGTGTTCGAAGACTCCTAGGCACTGAACATAAAATATTTCATAAATTATACCAACCCAGTTATTTATCTCACCATCGTGAGACTTGTTTATTGATTCAAGAAAAGTCATCCACTCTCTCTTAAAATTCCCTTTCTCTGAAAATCACTTCCTACCGGAATAACCTCGCTGTTTATTTGGGAATCCCCCCGGTATGGCGTTCGTACTTCCAAGCAATTACGAGTCCTCCGCCTCAATTTCCGTTCTCCAGCGTGGAAAAACGCGTCGCTGGTGACGGCGGGTGGGGGACATGGAGGAGAGCAATTATCGGGGCAACATTTTTGAGGCTGCCGGCGAGACGAAACGTGGGTGAAGGGGAGAGATCGTTAACGTAACATCTGACCCGTGAACGCGAGATCCGCGTTGCGGTTACACTCCGCCACTGGGGATGGAAACAGGGGTGAGAAAGATTGTAGTTTTCTACCGAATACTTTCCGAAAATAACGTTTATCATTCAAAATAACCGGTGAAGATATTCGTTGGCAACACGAAACCTTAATTTGTAATGTAGTAGAGGTAAAAGAGATCGAGCTGCGCGTTTTTCTTTCGAAAATTTCGGCTCGACGCCAAAATGGTCCAGAAATGAAATTTCATTTGAAGTGTACCTCCATTTTTTATGTTGGCAATCATGGTCATATAGTTGACAATCAAATTCGATAGGTTTTAACGCAGTAATAGCGGAAAAATATAGCATGGCAAAATGTTATTTGAAGATTTCACTGGTTCTGTCACATGTCTAGTGTGTTAATTATATCTAGTGTGTTAAAAATTTTTTCATCGTTTTGCGAGCACACGAGTAAATAATTTATTAGGGTCACTGAATGTTTAATATACGACACACCTACCTTTATTCAAAATATCGTAACCCTCTCTAATGGAACTGATTCGGTCAAGAATTATTGATTCCCGTGTTGATTTAAAAGCATGAAGAGTGAAATTTCGAAAATATCCTTTCAACGCGTGTGTACACGCGATTCCGCGTTCAACAATTAAACGACCAACCCCTGGACATTCTTCACCCCCCGAATTTAGCGAGTGAACACGGTCACTAGATGGAATCATTGTGAAACGATGAATTCAACCGCTTAATAATTTATTGCGTACGTAGTCTCGCACGAGAAGCTGCTACATAAATATTAACCCCGTAACGGGGGTTCCATCCGGTCCACGTCGACCGCAGTGAGTTTCTCGTGTCACGTACCCTTCCCTGTTCCCAACGGAGAATCGTGATCGCGGTTCCCGTGAATTTTGGAACGTATGAAATTTCGGAAAAAAGATACGTCGCTGTAGGATGAAGACAGACAAACCAACGGAGTGTACAGGATGTCCCATCTAACGTGAACACCTTCGATATCTGACTTGTTTTTGAAGATCCAAAAAAAATGTGAGGGGAAAGTATTATTTAGTTAGATGGAACAAATACTGTGATAAGAAAAAATATATATAAGTTGTCTGAACATCTTCCGTTTGAAAATGTCCAAATATGTTTGAACTGTGTGTCCACGTACCGCTACACACAGTTTCTCCGCGTCCAGCCACAGAATTTAATCCAGCAGTTTCCTGCACGCAAAGGCCAAGGTATAACAAGACCTGGAAAACGCCAAGGTATCGGAAAATGTTAAATAATTTCCCTCGTGAACCCCAAACAGCCCAAACAAGAGTCACTTGACCCACATTCTCCAGCACGAAATATCCGGCCGAAATCGCCGGGCGAAGACGCGTTTCGGAAATCAGCCCGCGACCCAGAAACATCACCTCCCCTCTTTTTGGACGTGTTTTACCGCGGAATTTCTTTCCATCCACCCCTGCCCTGTACCCTGTGGACCATCGAACTACAGCCGTTGTAGCCGTAAACATTTCTGGCGCCAACTGAACCGGTGTTTTCGTCCCGCGGCCCCGTTTGTTCTCAACGACGTCGAGGAATTATTATTATTGGAAGTTTCGCGGCTGATTCTCGAAGCCGCCCTGCTTCGCGAGATGTCAATGGATTTGGGGGTGAGGCACAGTATACTCGAGACTGTAATTTTCGGAGACCTTAAGCCCACCTGGGACACACGAGTATTCTTGTCGGTGACAACCCATTCTTTTGGAACGAACTTTCTTCTGACTTGTATATTTTACTGGGCTCGCGAGCAACTGTGTGTTTTGGGGTAGGTTATTCGGAGGTCGGAGGATTTTCGAATCGATTTGTGATAGATTCAGAATTTCTGTTGTGTGTATTTAATTGATATTTTGAAGTTCACTCGACAGCAGTTTTTTTTTATAATTGACACAACGTATTACTTTGGAGCCGCAAGATCGTACGATTGTATCTTTGTTGCTTATATATTCTTTATGGCATAGAGTTCGAAGAGTTAGTCTTTTTCACGAAAAAGATATTCTGTAAAAAAATTTCTAATGGGCCACCGCAGACCACAAAATGCGTATCCAGAGTTAAATGTGGATCTCTTTTTTCCCTCGTGTCGTTGAAACTCTGTACACGATTACCAATTCGAAATTCTACCGCAGACGGTCGCACATGGCCCGTGATTTATGAGAAGTTCACTTAATACGCCGGAGAAAGAAACCCGTGTCTCCGACAAAAGAATCATTAATCACTGGCCCGTGAGAAATGTGCACTTGCTCCGAGGAGGGCAGAGGGTGCTCGTCGTTCAAGACGAAACGTTTCGTAATGTATTCGTCCGCCTCAAGAAAACTTCTTTACCCTCCCTACTGTAGAATTTAATTAAACATTCAGACAGAATTCTATTCAACATCGAACCTGACGATTCCTATCTATATCCGATTAAGGTGCGATTCTTAATCTTCTGGATAAAATTTTGGTCATCCAATTTTCTTTTAGACGACTAATTGTATCTTTATCAAATTTTTTGAATAAGAAATCCAACCATGTAAATATATTTTAAAATGTTTTCTCCGCGATTACTTGTTCCGTAATGTCTCAGAATTATAATGAGGTAGTTAAAAAGGTCAAAATCCAAAATTGAAATGTTTCGTCCACTGTTCGTACCACCGTGCGTCGTCGTCAGATTTTCGTTCGCGAAAACTTCGTTATCCGTGGGTAGAATATCTCATTAAAATTATCCGATGAAAATTTTCATTACATATCCGAGTGAATCACACCGTTGCTCGTACACGTCCCAATTAAAATATTCTAATCCGTTGATTACGCGGGGACCGGTCCTCGACTTTTCGACGACGAACGGGAGAAGTTGTGACGGTTGGAGAATCTTTCTTTCTTGCCTGGAGTCGAGAGTAATGTGATTTTCGGGATTAACCGAGCTGGGAGCGAGTAGAGCAGTTTCATAAAACGGGGACCGAACGGTAAGAAGGGGATTTAATTTCGGTGTGCTGAAGTGCTGCTCCAAGGCACGCGCGGAGAAAGCTTCGATCGTTCGAATGGTAATGTCATGGGAAAATCCAGAGATTCAGACGAAAGTACTGCAAATCCCTCTTGAAAAATATCTCAAATTTAAAACGAACCGTTTTAATCAAATTAAACATGATAATTAACTGATAATTCAAATTTCATCGAAAGAATTTTCGATACCGATTAGTCGGCTATAAAAATTTAAGGAAGTTGGATACTAAGAACAATTATTTAAAAATATCTTCATTTCGGGTTATATAGACCCGAGGAGACCAGTAAGGTTAATAGAAGGATCAAAATGGCGAATTTAAACTGTGAAATACAGATAAGAATAGCTCCCAGTCACACGGAATTATTGTCTCCACACCTTCGTGCATTTACAATTCCAGCGGCATGCGCGTAAATTTCACCTGATTTTCTTGGCAACAAATGTCCCGTTTCATGAATATATATCATAATCTCGACACGAATATCAATAACCTTCCGCTCACGTAAACTACCTCGTGCGGATGGGAGAACGATGTTTTACAGAACACATTACTCGAAGAATTTTGTAATCACGTATCAATCATTTTTAGAGATCTAATCCTTCGTTTCTCTTGAAAATACACTATTGTGGGTGGGATAGAACATACATTCAGAAATTCTATTACATTTCTCTATAGATCCCATGGCTCGTGGCACCTGACGCTCGCGTGGAAAAACGCGGAAATCGATTTTTCACCACACCCCCTTCTCCCTCCATTGAGCAAACAATACGAATCATTTTTCGCTTCCTGTACATAAGGCATTCCTCCCTGAAGCTTTTGACCGACAGAAAGCAGTAGCTTCCGAGAATATCACATGTTAGCAGAGTGCTCGAAATACTTTTTATACCGCGTCGACGAAACAGCGAATCCCCAGGGGTCACGAAAACGATCGATCCTCCCCTATGATCATCTACTAACAAATGGATGTGTCGATGCTAGAGATAGGCAAATTCTGCATCCAGATAAAGAGTTTCGAATAACGAATAAAACGAGAAAAAAGTATTTCCTCGTTTTTAATTGTTAAAACGTGGAAATTTTTACAATAAAATACTCGACACTTGGCAAACAGTTATTCAATCTCGTTAAGCTCAGAACGCTACCATTAGATACTGCAGCTTTTCACTATGTATTATTCGAATAAAATTCTGCCCAACTCTGGTCGATGCTCGCTGATTCGTCGACGTGCCCCGCCGCGTGAATGTGCTCGAAAAGGTCCTTCCGGAGTCTCTGTAGGAGATTCCTTCTTACAAGCTGGGTAGAAATTAAAAATCGCTTTTTACAATTTTTTTATCCGAGACTGTAATGAAAAATTAATAAAAACATTTCGAAGATTTATGTTAGTCATATACATAGGTACTGAATCTTTTATTGAAATCGATTGAAACAGAAACGAGTGACAGATATCGTCGACATAAATCGTTCGAAGTGTATTTTTTGAAATGTCATTACAATCTGAGATCAAAAATGTATTGTAAAAAGCGACCTTTACTATTTTCTTCGCGATACCAACCACAGTCGCAACTTGTTCAAAGTTTAGTTCACACATTATGCATTAAAATCTTCTAACTTCGCAAAAAAAAAAACACTAAAATCACTTAGTTCAATTATAAAAAAAGTTGTTCCGTTTTGAGGGGTGTGCGAAGACTTTTTTAACTGATGTACTCGAATAGAAAAAAAACCCCAAAGGTCTTAGATTCCAATTGGTTGTTATTCGATCGCGAAGGGATGCTCGATAGGACCCCGACAAGGACCTTCGCGAGGCCGCGGATTGTTGAACCGCGCGTTTAGTACCACCGTTTCTCCGCTAGGACCATCCCTATCTTTCGGTCCGTCTCTGTCTTGGAGCTTGCTTGAAGCGTTGCATGGCGGGTCATGGTTAATGTTTCAGGCAGCGGCAGCAGCGGCCGCAGCATCACCGTTGCTGAAGACGCCACTCTCGACCGCCCAGCAGGCCACCTACGCAGCTGCAGCGACCTACACGGCAGTGGCTGCGCGCGCATACGGCGCAGCTGCAGCTGCGGCACAACCGGTCGCAGGATATGCCGCAGTCGCGGGGTAAGCGCGCAACCCTTCTTTACCTCTACTGCCTCTACGATCACCCCTCCACCCCCCTGGGGCAGAAAGTCACTGTTTGCTGGCCAAACTGAGACGACGACGAGTCTCCTCTTCGTCGTTTCAACCCCTTCACGGTCCCGTGTGCCACCCTTGACGTATTCACGAGCAAACAAAGCCCCCTCCAGACGCCATTGCGCTGCTCGATGGATGGATCGTGACATCTATCGTGTCTTTGACGGATTGTCTATCCCCTGTGGTGTACAGGGCGACGGGGAAGTAACGTACACGCTTTGATTCGATTGAGAATTGTGGATCCCGTGGTGAACAATAGCGAGAATTCTTCGCCCAGGTCTTAATACAATGTCAAATCAAATAAAGTTCGACGAGACTGAAAAATGAAATTGATGCACTTACAGTTTTTTGGGGGGACGGGGGGGGATATCTGGTTGATACTTCCTTTGGATATTGATTTGAGGGTCAATCTGTTACAAAAAAACATCCAATGAATGATTATTATTGGTCGTCGATGCGTCAAAACAATCCTTCCCTACGTCCATAACGTGTTAAAAGTCGTATCGGATCGTGAAAAATGAATGATTTCTCCCATAAAGAAACCCCAACGAAATTCGACAATAATAAAAAATAAAAAAAATATGCATAAGAAGAATGTTCCTTACAGACGATCGCGGCGTCGTGGCCGAGCTCTCAGAAGTCGCAGATACCTGGAAACCCAGGCCCGATCCGATAGTCCCACCGTAAATCCTGATAGTCCCGTTGAAAATCTTTAGAGACACGTCCTGCGTTTGTATCTCCTTTTCTCTAATTATCCTTTTATACAACGAAGAACTCCTTCTACATGTAACCCCTTGACGCGCACAAGCTTGACTAGTACAGTTTACCAAAACTACCTCGCCTACCACAAACAATGAAAAGACTATTAACATTTCTGGCCAATAAAGAGCCCAGAATCATGTGATATGGCAGTGTCCATTATTTAATACACAGAGAGCTGACTTACTTAAAACTATTAAAAAATGTAATTTTCAAATCTAAATATTTATAATTAACATCTGAAATGTTAAATACCCTTCTGGAAATCGATAAAGTCAAAACTCTACGTAAAACTCATGCAAACCATATAACTCTTAATTGAGAATTTCTTTTGGGCAATAAAAAGAAATTGAAAAAAAAAACGTGTGCGTCAAGGGGGTTAATCTTCGATTAAATTAATAAGGTACAAATCGAACTAACACTTTGCTGCGTTGATGTTCCAGTTATGGACGTGAATACGCCGATCCCTACCTTGGACACGGTATTGGACCAGTAGCCGGATATGGGGTAAATTCCGATTCTTCTAGCGATCCTAACACCGGTCGTTCGCGGTACGACGATAGTACGACCGTACGAATCCTGTTTTCCGTTGTTTTTCTTATTCCAGGCGACAGTCTACAGGGGCGGGTACAACAGGTTCACGCCGTACTAATGATCGAGACGATAGAGAAGCGTGAGCCTTCCAAATACACCGTTATACTCAGCAGAACATGACCAGAAGTCGACACAATCATCATTCGTCATTCGCCACCGATCACGATCACCCCACCCACTCCACCCACATACACACACACATACACACACACACTAAGCGATGCCTTGGATCCTCAGTGCACGCTGGATCAAGCTGGCCTCATTTTTTTCACAACCACCCCAGCCACAATATGGTGAACATTGTCCAGACTCGACCCACGAAGACGCCTACGAACTCCAAACCAGGTGGAAGAACAACGATCTATCTGGAAACAACATCTTCCCGTTCAATCCACAGAAGAATCGTGGAAAAGACAGAGGCCTCGAAGCAAAATTGTTCAGCGACCGATCGGGGAAGAAATCTATAGGGACTGATCTGTCGAGCTTTAGGAGATATATCCTTTGAATTCGAATTAGATTCTAAGAGCAACCTCGAATACGGATCTTCGATCCTCTCCCAAAGGTCCGTCGTGGACCTTTTTGTCTTTGAATTTTCTCTGATCGATAATAAACTGGACGAGGGAAGGGAGAATAGCATAGACACCGGGGCAAATTGGTAAATTGAATTAGCACAGAAAGATGACCAAAGGTTAAATCGTGGTCACTTGACTACGGTACATCGAGCATGCTCGGTTCGAAGGGAGAAAATGTGTAACATGCGACGAAACAAATCAGAGGATATATGCGATAGATCGAGGCGTCTTCTTCTTCGATGGTGCAAAATTCACAGACGGGGAAGGGAAACGTGTGTGTGTGGCCACATCGTCAGCGTCGTCGAAACGTGGTCCCGTTCTCGCCCCCGAGTCCGGGCCCGGCAGCCATTCCGAGCCCATATTTTTCGTGGACGTCGGTGTCTCTACGTGTGTGTGTGTGTGTATATATATATACGCGTGTATATATAAATATATATATATAAATATATAAATAGATGAATGATCTCTCTAGAAGTCGATTGTAATTACGCGGATTCGTTTGCTAGTTGTGCACGTTTCAATGGGGAAAGGGAGGGAAATTTTCGATCGCGTACTCCAGTAGGTTTTTATCCCGCGTGGCTAAATAATACACATTTTTTATTGCGTTTTGTATACGGATACGCTCGTTCGAGAGATTAAAGTGGAATCCAGTGAAAAGAGAATAATAGGAAAAATGATCGAATCGACAAGAAATTTTGTACATAATTCAATGATCACTTCCAGGACTCGTTTGTTTTCGAACGAAAACGTGGGTAGCTACGTTCAATCAATTAGTTTTCTTTTTATTTCTTTTCTAATCTGTCGCCGCGATTCTATATTTTTTGTTTTCTGTGTGGTTTCTCCTTCTATTCGGAGATGTGTGACGGTGAGTATGAAAGTGAAAAATCTAAAAAAAAAATCGAACGTATTACTGCTATACTTGGTGTTACATCGATTTACGTTACAATAATATGAAAGCACATTTTTGCAAGAATATTCAATTCGGCCACTTTCATAATCCACCGGGCACATCTCGTCGAGGCTCTCCAGAGAGTCCGCTCCGTGCTTTTCACGGTTCTGTTTTGTACGGTACGGTGCATATGGAACACGTTTGCAAAATGGCTGCCGGAAAGGAACTCGTCACTGTGGTTGTCGACAACAGTGACATGCGACTCCGTTCAAAAAAAAAAACAAAAAAACCATCAATCGACGCGCTCGGTGATTTGGATCAGATGGAAATATCGAGAGGAATACACGCGAGACCCTTGTAGGTAGCTAAACCAGAGAGAGAAAAAGAGATAAGGAAAAAATGGGTACAAAGAACGAAACGAAAGCGAGCAAGGGGCGGTTTACGTGTGACCGGTAGGGTTTCTATGCCAAATATGTGTGTATGTATGTGTGTATGTACGTATGTGTGTACGCTGATGTATGTGTGTATGTGTCTGCGCGCGTAGATTCACGAACCGACACAGTTGAAACCGAAAAATCGTCTTTGGACACCCAATGATTCTGCCAAACAGGATCTAGTCAAAAAACTACAATCTCTACCGGTTCCCCAACGAACACGAAAGAACTGAACACAGCTGTTCTGTTTTAATACTCACGGTCTCATCGACGGTAGTCCGATTGGTTGGTCGACGTAAGGACATGGTATACTTGCCTTACGAAGAAACTACGAAACAGTCGGGTCTAGGACCTATTGAAGACTGTCGATCGAGGCCTCTCTGCTCTCTTATCTTGCCATTCTGGTGGAGCGGGGGGAACTGGAACTGACGTCATTGGCCAGACTTCCTTTTATATTATTGGTGCGTAATTTTACTTGATTTCAACGGGTATGTGGAACTGTTCTTCGAGGCTGGCAGGTAAAAATAGTTAGAGAGTTGACTTTGAAACGAATACTTCAGTATGTGACTAAGTACTGGGTCACCATATTTTAATATTTTTGTGCTAGTGGTGTAGAGTGGTTTGGTCAAATTTCGTAGAAGGATCGAAGGACGAACCGATTTTCAAAGGTCTTTTGCAACGTTTACCAGATTGAGAAGCTGCCCGGAATTATCATCAAATGATAGTTGCGCGTATGGAATCCGTGCCCCAAAATCAAAAGGATATAATTAATAGATATACTCTTTATAATTCGTAAATTTCAATTATAATCGATAATTTCAAATCACGTCGTTCCAGTTCCATGTTCACCGAAGTGTTGTTAGCTAGCTTTCGAACATCTTTTTTCTTTGTTTTGTGATTAAGTAAAAATCTGTAAGATTGATATTTGTCAGCGAGTGATCGAGAACGCTGGATCTTCGACCAGAGACTGACCCACCATTTTGAATTTCCCAGCAACACATCGTATAATCTTCTCTAAGTTCCTCCGAGTCTCGAATCATCCGGTTATCTTGACATTTCATTCGCTCTTTCCACCGAGATGCGTTCTTCCTACGGACTCACATTTTTACGTTTAGGAGATGAACCTTGAATAGATTCATCGAGAGTTTATAAGTTCCTTGATTCTCCAACCCGTTCTCGATCACGGAATTTCTTTATTCGGTTATTCTCGTTTCCGTCTTGTGATCGATTGACAACAATCGAAGACAAACCGTACACATACATACACACGGCAGAGGACAAACTGACACACACACACATACATACACATACAGAGTACTCCTTTGTAAGGGTAACACAAAAAGGAAATGGTACGCACATTGAGCCGAATGAGTGATAATCCCTGTTAAATTCCAATTAAGTGGAGATTTATCGTCATAAATATATATACAGATAAACCGTGTTACGTGACTCAATGTGAAAGCATAAGTGAGAAGTACAAGCGAATGAATGAACCCGAGTGAAAGAACGAGACAAGGATGGGCGGGAAGAGGAAGCGACAAATTGCGCGCTGGGAAAAAATAAAGGGGATACAAGATACCACAAGTGTGTGAAATAGCCAAATATGACAAAGATGCTTTTACTTTTTCTTCGATATTCTCACTATTTCTATCTTCTCTTTTCTCTGATTCTCTTTTCTTTTTTCGTTTCGTTTTACTATTCCTTTTTTTCTACATAGTAAAGCACACGGCAGGTAGTAGCGCCGTCGTCGGTTTTGTTTTCGTTTTTTTTTCTTTTTCTAAGCTCGTAATCTATCGATATAGGTGATATAGGTCTAGGCTAGATTGTAATAGACGGGGCCCGTTTTTTCTCGTCGTAGAATTGCCCAGGAGGGAACGGAGCAACCCCCCGTTATAATACCACCCTCGTTTCTCCTTACTTTCGCGCCAGTAGTACATGTAAATACAACAAACAGGAATCGACCGTAAAAATGATAATTATTATCGATCGATCCGATCATCGTCGAGCACAAATACAGAAGTGGAGGAGTAGCAGGAGGAGGAAAAGGAGAATTATATGAGAAACCGTGCGCCCACGGGGTCGGCACACCCGGGTGGAGGCGCACAGTTTCAAGGGAGCTACGACATTCAGGAACGGAAAACTCGGAACATACTCAATGATTCTTGTAAACGTTTAAATTAACGAGCGTAGATTTTAAAGGAGACTACAGATGAAGAAAAGAAAAATAAGAAACTTGGTAAATATGCTAGTGATACGAGAGAGAGAGAGACCGAGAAGTGTACTCGCGAGGCCCCCCCTGTATACACCTCGACGGGAAATGGCCGAACACGTGGTTCAAGGGTTCTGTTATTGTTACAGAGGATCGTACACCGGTTAAGGCCATTTCTCGTGACCCGCCACGGTCGTTTTTCGCGCCAGAACGGACGTTTTTACTTGCACGCAACGGTCCCGTGGATCTGCATGCTCGAGAGATATTGATATTAGGGGAGAACAAGCTAACACAGTTGATATTAACCGTCGTCCGTTCCGTTGGGTGTGAGGGGAGGGGGGACGCGTAGCAGGCCATTTGAGGCCATGGCGAGAGACACATCTATCCCTGTATATTGTATACTGTAATTACAATTTATACTTACTCGTAATCGATACCTTTATCGGTAGGCTATTACTATTAGCGGCTAGCGTAAGGTCAAGCTCAAATTCTAGGCGAGACCCTTTCGTCTTCGCGTCTTATTCTTCGTCACGAGTGCACAACTCCCCCCCCCCTGTCCCAATTCCCCTCCGATCACACAGGCCTATCGTATCTTGATGTCGATGGATTCACGGCTCTCACGATCATCCTTGCCCCCCACCCCCCACTTCTGACCATGTTTTACTACATCTATTTCCGGTTACTGCTTTACGTCTCGACAACGGCAGGAGTATATTATTGTATACGTTTCAATATGACGTCGAAGCGACTGATGACACGGTGTCTCGAATAATTGTAGGATCACGTTCGAGCATGATTGTTAATTAAAGATAAACTCGACTCGAACTCGTAATTTAACGATAGTTTATTTGCCCGCGTTTTCGGGACCTAGGAGAGTATTTGAAGGTGGGGGGGGGGGGGGGGATCTGCGGGAGGAATTCAGCACTCGAAGTGAATCTTGTAATAATACTTCTATCCCCCGTATTTAGTTCGGAATAATTTAGATTCAAGTCTACGTTTGATGGGAACGTAAATGTTTAACGTTGTTCGAAGTTTTCGATGAAATGTACCGTCTGTTTCTCATAGTTTTGAATTGCTTTAATGTAAATCTTAAATTAGAAAAGGAAATCGTTATGACAATTGTCCGTGGAATAACAGGCTGTGCTCGTACACCCCCAAAAACGCCATATCCCTTGTATTTATTTAAAATCAGAGAATTAGATGAAGCGGGATAGGATCGTTTAAATTGCTGTGTAAAAGCGGGATTTCCTCTCCGCGAACTAGATTCTAGCCAGGAACCGATAGATTAGAGTAGCGTCTGTTGTTTCTGTGAAGTTGTCTCGACGATAGGAACACGCTGATAAATAGTTCTCTTCATATATTCTAGTAATTCAAATAATTCTACCGCGATCGGGCGGAACGCTACGTCTTAGAATTTTGGATCGCTCGAAAGAATCGTACAAAATCTGTAATATTACGCGTATTGATTGATAGTTTGCAATTTTTCACCGAAATCTCTATTTTCAAAAAGAAATTCAAGACCCATAATACCATAGATATCAACCACCGTCTCGAACAAGAGAAACAAAAGTCTCGAATTGTCCATCGGAAGTATTTGATCCATTGTGGTAGTAAAAATCATAGAAAATTACCCTGCGCATCAATCGCTTCGATGTGTCTCCATGGACACGATATATATATAACAAGGAAACAAGAAGAAAGAAAAACCATCATCCCCACAGACCCAATTCCCAACCTACGGTTCCCACCGTCTATCTGTACCCGATTCCAAGCAGCTCTTAGCGGGACTCTACTCGCGAGTGTAAAATAATCCAAGAGAAATGATACGATGATACGCACCGTAACAGTTATACATAAATATAAATATTATTGATATGATTAATACAATTAATGATTACGAAGCAGTAAAAGGGATTTTTAAAGCAACAAAAAAAATATGTGTGAGAAAGAGAGAGTGTATGTATGTGAGAGAGAGAGAGAGAGAGAGAGAGAGAGAGAGAGAGAAGTGGATCTAGACGAAATACATTGACTAAAAAACGTAACGACACATCTTACGAGCAACATATCCTAGCGTACTAGAGCGATGGGCGGGGAGGGTGGGCGAAGCGTGGTGGCCACTCGAAGATAAAACCGCGTCGGAGTACGTCGAGTTTCCTTCTCTCACGGCAACGCACACTTCCGGTCCCCCGGGGACAATAGTCAAGCGAGAGAAGGGAATGTGACTCAAGGTGATCCTCGAGCAGTGGCGCGCAAGGCCCCCTCACCCTCGTATTTTTGTTTTTCATTTCGAGTTATCGCCGGCAAGAAGAAATAATCGGGCGAGAAACTAAAAATTAAGGGATGTTCCATGACATTAGGGCGTTACGCTGAGAGAAAAATTAAATTAAGGTACATACAAAAAAACTTTCTAGTGCGTGCGTGCGTATGCGGTGGAAGTTCGATGTGTCCGTCAGTCGGAGGCGTTTGAGAATAACGGATCGAATTAGAATGAAATAAAAAAAAAACAAACAAACCGTTGGGCCCTCCTCGAATCTGCGAGAGACAAACGTGACATCTCCGATGTTCGAGACCATTCCAGCCGGATCTATAATAGAATGCTACTCGAGGAAACTGTATATATACACGACCGACTCGAGTAAAGACGGTATCAAATCTGTGGAACTTTTTCTTTTTTTCTTGTTTTCATCGTCGAAAACACTAAGTTTAACTTGTCGAGCGTAAATGAACAAACCGGCTGGGAAGAGTCAATCGAGAGACGGATTCAAGGGACATTAGAGAAAGAATGAGAGCTTTTGTAACGCGCAGGTTTATATTGGGTTGTGTGTGTGAGAGAGACAATGAGGAACGGAAACGATATTCAGATTCTAGGTGATAACGATTCAACCGAGAGAATGGAACGAAAGAAAAAATGTGGGAAATAACTAAAAAAAAAACAATTTATTAAACGATACATAGAACGTCGTAAACGACTAAAACGCTAAAAACGCCATCATGTTTTTTCGCTTCTCTCGCAGTGTGCAAACGGATTCGCGACGGGAAATGCACCAGGCGAAAGAAACGCTACCCCCGTTTCCGCTCGCGAATCCCTACCCTGAAAAAAAATTAAATAAATAAACGCTAAACGATCCGCGAGCGACCGTTAACGCCAATAGTGCGCAGGAGATGTACACACATATGGATCATAGAACACTAAGAGAGACACACACGCAGAGGACACACATGTACACACAGAGAGAGACATATAGAGAGACAGACACGCGCAAATTGTCGACGAGAAGATGAAAATGAAATGAATCTAAAACCAAGACGACAGATATATACATATATATAAATATAAATACATATGTATATGTATATCTATACATACGCGAGAACAAGAATACGATCAACTCGAACTTTAGTTGCAAAATACTGATAGGAGTACACACACACATAAGAGGTGTCGTTCAGGAACACCTTTATCATTGTCTGATTTGATGATATTTTGTAAGTCTGGACCAGTTGTTAGGTTCTTATTACTCCCATAGCGACTTCTTATGGCGTATTTTCTCTGTATATTGTCAATGTTTATTATTAAATATTTTTCAAATAAACCCGCCGGTTTGTTTTCTGTCATTTGTCATTTTCACCACAATCTCATTGACGGCACACACGGAGCCGAGATTTTCTGAATTAACGGGTACGAGTTAGAAGAAACAGAAAGGATCATGGATTTAGCGAATGGTAGATGTTTCTGTCTTAAGGGGGACTTAGGCAGTCAGATTTGGTAAAAATGTAACTTTTCTTTGGGAATTAATTATAAGAAATGAATACAAATCCTGACTATGCACTTTTGGATGATGCTTATTAATACTGTAAAATGTAAAACAAATTTTATTCTGGAACCGCTGTGGTTTTGTAGTGAACCGGCTGGAAAAAATTGAATTATGAAATTATACTGGAAAATTTTTCACTATACAAGCACTAATAAGTAGTTAAATGGGTTAAACAGTTCAGCATCGAAGAATTTTACTTTCTTCGAAAATCTCAGTGTAATTCAAAAATTTCCAAAAAGTATTTTCGCAGTTCGATTATTGTTACTACACTTTCATTATCCAGTATTATAAATATTTTTATTTTTTTTTTCGTTCCTCGAACGTCGAGATGAGAGATACTGCAGACTTCTAAAGAATCCTCTTCTTTAGAGCAGGCTCGTGTTTCCGGTGAACGAGCAGCAAAAGACGTACAGCCCAGTCGAGATGTATTTTTTTCTTCTTACTTTTCATCGGCAGTGAGTCACCGCGCACATGGGAATTACCTCTATTCGCTCTCTGTATTCGACATTCGGCTTTCATCTGTCAGTAGCCCGTGGACCGTCATTGAAGGAAGACGCGTGTGTATACTCGGCTTATTCATATCGGTCGACGCGCACGTGCGTGGCCGTGAATAATTCGAGGATCAAACAAGTGGTTTCCACCCCCGTCGGAGGCTTCCGACATAATCGGAGGTGAACACTTAAGCCCCGTACACGCTTGAAGAAATCGTTATTAAAATTTGGACGAAAAAAAAAAGCGAAGAGTCTTCCTTAGTGACATCTAAAGTGACAGCAAGATTTATTTTTTTTAATTTTACGTTGAAGTATATATTGTTCAAAGGTTCGAGTTTTATCTGACGTTGTTGTTGATTGTTAGGTGACTTTTGTTTGTGTGTGTCTTCAAGTGCGACTTCACTGCAGTTGACGGTTAGACGCTTACCCTTGCAAATTGGATAAATTTCAAAAAGTTATGCTACTAGCGTGTGCCGAGTGTCAGTGATAGTTTCGTTAAACATTCAGTTATTTTTTTTTATGTTTTCGTTATATTTATTTAAAATATATTTATGAATCTTAGCGACGATACATTGGTAGGGCATTCTGTTTTTTATGGAGAACTTTCCTAGTGAATATTTATTTACGATAATGTACATTATATCTTCTGGAATCATGCTTGAATGAAAGAAAAACTAAACGTACGCGTGTGTGCCAGTGTCCCACAAGAGGTTAAATAATGAAATAAACAAATCTCTAATTAATTTCGCGCACGGTATAGAAATAATGAATTGTATATATTCAGTGATGTGAATAATTTTAAAAGTACATTTTTTAGGCCGTTGTAAAAAAAAATCATCGAACCATCCGAGTCTCCGTTCACAAAATTAGTCGATCGCCCCGACCTGTCTCTATCCGCTGTTAGACCAAGTTGCCAATCAGGGAACCAGTTTTCGGGGGCAGGGTACCACACGAGGAGACAGGTCGATGAATCCACAGAGGGCCACGTAATCGCGGAAAAATGTAAATATCACAGTACGCCGCACGAGAGCGTCTTACGTCTTCCGCAGGTGGGAACAATAAGAATCGAAAGAATCAAAATCGGAATACCGTTCGACAGACTGTGATATCCTCAGAATCTTAAATTAATGGTTCGTTGGATCACGATCGATGCAACTGGACCGAGAGAAGATCGCTAAGATGCCAGCTGGCTGGCCTGGCCGTCATCGAGCGTCGACGCGATTAGAGAATCCGCTCGGAAGTAATCCGTTTCGGGACGCGCGTTGGTAACTGGCGAACACGTAAATCACGGGACGTCGTGAAAGAAAGAAACGTTGTAATGGAGTTACCGTATAAATTATGGTAAGCAGACGCGTCGAGGAATTCCGACCGAGGACACACACACAAGTAAGTAAGTCTAGCGCCACTTTGCCTCGTATCGCTGACGGACTTTTAAATTCAGATTAATTGTTTTTGTGTACGTCTGGGTAAACGCCCCACTGAATGAACACTTAAGAGATTTTGTAACTATTGCAGTCAAATTTTATATGATAATAATATTAATACATATGTGGCACATGAAAATTAGAATTTTTAAATATCTGTACCTTTTTATAATGTACCTGGATGTCAATTTGGAAAAATTAGAGAAATGTCATTAATTAATTTCGTTCCCGATGAATTATCGGAGAATTTTACGATTCCAACGTTCGAAAAGAGATGTGATTCGATTATTTTCTTTGCACAAGCGTCACAGGGCATCGATGTTCGTCGAAACACGATGTTTAAAGTTTCGTTCGCGTGTGAACGCACTTTTATCGAGGGGTATCGAGTGTTACCCGACCGTAAGGTATTTTTAGTAAGCATGTAAAAGCTCGTTGTCGAAAACGGAGCGTTGTTTCGTGACCGTTGGACCGCTCGCTCTCGGAAACTATTTCCTGGGAACGATCTCGGCCTCGTGACGTACGGACAAACCAATAACAGCGATGACTCCAGCAAAATGGAAATAACAGTTATTATAAACATCTCGCAATGTTTAATGGAACGTCTGCGTACGTCATCGAAAAGTAAAATAAATTCTACCCGCAAATCGTTTCGCGGCGCCCGAATAGTAGGCATACAAACGCGAGAATTAAACAATCGTGACCGCCATATGATGTAATCGACAAAATTACGTTAACGTTTGTTCGAAAATGATTTCCTTTCCCCGTAGATCATTAAAATTCTGACTATTTTCTCATAGAATGATTAGATAACAGCGAATGATATAGATTTCAGGCAATCACTTTTCTATTCCTGTTCGATGATTTTACAATATGACATGTCAATAAAGAACCATTTCTTAGGCCAATGTTTCAGATACCAGCGAAGATTACCGTCAGCTCGTTACGATAAGTACAAAAGATATTGTTTTCCAGGCGGGCAGAAGAGAAATGATTCAGAATAACTTCCAAGAAATTCCCTGAGAGTCAGCACAGAATCGAGATAATGGAGTTCTGCAAACGCTCCAAATTTCTGCACGTGCTCCCGAGACCCGGAAGACGTATCGTGTGGTCATGGCGAACGGAAAACGGCACGATCCTCCGGATCGCGGGCAACGATCCCACGGACGATTGTCCGATCGAGTTGCTGAACATCTCCATCCCCGTAATCGCGATCCTTATGACCCTGATTGTCTGCCTCAAACAGAAATTCAATAAACGACGCAAGTAAGTCTTCAAACCTTGGCCGAGGCGACATTTCAATTTCAGATTGGAGAACGAGCCATCGACGGAGGATGGATTTTCCATTGATAATTAAGATCGAGGGAGTATCTTTAGGATGAAACTTCCGTGAACCACTTAGTTTTTCAATTTTCAGATAAGCTGCCGTCACACGACTCGATGATGAAACTTGAGGGTTAGGTTCAATTTCCAAGATGTTTGGTTTAGTAATGGAATGCTAGGGGAGGGGTGGGTAGATGAAGAAATAACTTTCGAAGCGTATCTCCGAGGAGAGAGCTTTGGAGTTTCGTCGGAGGTTAAGACTTTGTTATTCGGTAGAATGAAATAGTTCGAAAGGGTAACGATGAAAGTGTCTTAATAGGTCACTTCGGGGATCTACGGGGTTTCAACTGGGACAGCGTTCAATTAAACGGAACGCGGTTTCACGTGGTTTACTTCGGGATGCCCCGTGATTCAGTGTTTGAACAATTTACTACAATTGAACGGAATTGAGCGACTCTTCGGATTTACCCACGTATTCACCGTACTATAGAGTAGTGTTTTTCTCTATGTCTTTCGCATCGTTAGGAACTGCGGTCCTGTCCGCGATTTTTTTCGATGAATAATCGAATCGTTGTTTGGGAACATGGTCGATTATTTACCGGCGTTAAACAACGATTAGAGCCCTCTGTTTCCTGGAAAACATTGTTCGAATCGTAAAATATTTATTCGACTTCCCCGTGTTCCTTTCGTTCTTCCTAGCCTCAGCCGTCGAAGAACATACAGCGGATAAATAATTCATTCTTCGAACTTGTAAAAGGATCACGAAGTCCTCCGGTTGCGTAATTATTAATTCCACTACGAGTAATACCTTTCTGGAAAAAAGAACTACGCCGCGGAACAAACAGAAGAAGACAAATAAAAATGTTCACAATGAAGGTAAAGAAAAGACAGGAAGAGAAACACACCTGACTGCAAATATTGATTCAAGTCATAAGTACACTTCGTTTGTAGTTGAAGAAAATTCACTTTTCTAACAAATCTCGTGGTAGATACAAAAAGTTTCCTCTCATGTTCACTTTCTTAAAGCAATAATTATAAAAATTATCCAACAAAAATCGCTGTCAGTGAACTTCCATGCAATGGTGTCAACTATAAAGCGTCTAACACTCTTTTTATTCACTGTATATATGATCTATTCCACTAATATATTAAATAAAACAATCCTTGCAGTATCAGTAACACTGAACAATATTTAACGAATCAGAAATTCTTCTTGGACAATCTTCTTCAGACCGAAACCAACCTTAAAACCAAAAATAATAGATACCTGTTGGCCCATGCTATTATTCATCGCTTGCAGCATTCACGAAAGACGGGTCCGTGAAGAGACTTCCAGTCAATTAACAGAATAATTTACAACACATGTCCGTGCGCACCCGTTTTCCTCGTCCCATTCAGTTCGTTCGAGGAATCTTAATGGAACAAGATGGCCGCCCCGGCTCTATCCCGGTTCATACGCCGGAAAATCAATGTCCGTTGACTTCCTGTTCGCCGGCATCGCGAATTCGATCAAAATTCCCGCGGATCGAGGAAGAAAGCCGTTTCTCGATCGAACAAGTGGAAGTTGTCGGGCGACAGACTCGACACGATAAATTATTACAGCTTATAACGGACTAATTAATTTCATCCAGCTCGATGACCGCGTGCTCACCGAAAAAAAATTGAAATCCCGTTTCATTTCATGTTCCCGATCGCACCCGAGAATTAATTATGTAACATACGATCACTTTTCGTACGACGAGGATTGATAAACTGTCCATTGGATGATCGATTTGTCATGTTATAATTGTAACTCCGTTTCACACTCTGGGTGCAATTATCGTCTGGTGTAATTGCATATCAATGAATTTCAATCGTAGTCATTAATTACGGAATGTAATTTAATTCACTCGCGGAGGTTCAATTATATCTCGACGCTTGACGATCGAAGGATCGTGAAATTGAAGTTTCGTAAAAGCGCGGAAGATAAAATTTTTAATGAAACATAATCTTCTTGTTTAATTAGAGTCACCGCAGGGCTACTTCCGCTACATACAACCAGGACGTTACTGTGCATGTTGCTGTTGTTGATTCTTTTCTTGGAACTCTCCGAGTCCATCTTGACGACTGTATCCCTGTCGTCCATTTTCACGATCCTGGCGGTACTCTCCTGCTGGATCGTTCATCGATGGACGGAAATCAAACGAGGCTTCTGGACCGGTTTCTCGGCGGGAATCTTCGCCGCTATTGGTTTGGCACGAGCATGGAAATTCAGTTATTTGTCTGGGTCGGTAAAAAAGTATAAATATCCAAAAAAATCGTAAATTATCAAAGATTGAAGACTTCCATTCAATTCTAAATATTATGCTCTCCATTTCAATACGATCTCTCCATTCATTATCAGATACGGCCTGACAATCGAGCACGTTCGATTCGTAACGACAGCGGCGTCCGCCATTCTGTGTGGCTTCTTCGCCATCTTGGATTCTTACGCGCTCTATCTCACGGTAAGTATGTAACCGTTGTTTGACATCGTGAATACATTGTTAATAACTATTTATCGCTAGTCAAACCCACCCACGAACGATCAGGACAATCAGTGTTTAGTAGAAAAAAAAAACGATACTACGCCTTCGCCAAGTGTGATCTTCTTCTGGTCCCGATAATTTCTTCCAGCCTTCGAAATTGAAATTTACAACGGTCCTATATTCACGGTAACGCGGCCACGGAACCTTCTTACGGGGAACTATCGAGCGAGGAATTAACGGCGGGACGTTACAACCTTATCGGGGAGAGGCAGCTAGGCTCCTGGGTAACCAGCGCAAACATTTGTTTTACATTTGCTCAGCTTGTTTGAATAATAATGTTTATTATCGCGACCTGGTCGAGAGTCGGTGGATAGGCTTATCGAACGGTTAACGTTACCTACTTTCCTCTGCCTCGCTAAACTATATCGCAAAAATAGACGCGGAAAACCCGCGTGCTCGTGACGATCATACATTTACGGCAGAGTTGGGCAAAAATTTATTCGAATTACAAATAGTGAAAAGCAACACCATCTAAGATCGTTGTGCGGACCTTTAAACAATTAACGAGATTTAATAATTGTTTGCCAAGTGTCTAGTCGTTCTGAAAGAAATATTATTTTACTACAATAATTGGACTTTCCACGTTTAATCAATTAAAAACGACAAAACACTTTCTTATCGTCTACTCATTATTCGGAATTTTTTATCTAGATAATAAATTTGCTCATCTCTACATTTATGGTTACCTTGGGGCCACACGAAAATAAGACAAGAAAACCGTTCCATCGAAACGATTCTAATTAAATGTTCATTACCCAATTAGGGAATAGACGTACCTACTATCGAACTACACCATGGGAAATATAAATGCTCCGCGATATTAGATTCCAACCGTTTCGTTCAAAGAATTCCAACGTGGATGAAACGATCGCAAATAGATTGCGCGCAATTAAACGCCCAAGGGTTGAATTCCCATCGAGGTCGAGAAATTCGTTCTTCTACGAATCGATCGTGTTCGATCGAGAAATTCTCGCCCAATTGAATTGGCCGCGAACCAGACCGCGTGTTTCACGTCTAATTATAATCGTGCTAAGAACGTGCCGCCTCTTTGAGCACCCAAAGCGTGTGTCTTCGACGGCACGTGATTCCATGACTGAATATGTATTTCACGTGCACGCTCGTTGGTTCCCTTGACCCAGTAACAACACGCCTACACGCTGGATCGTGCGAATAAATCGAACCAATACGCCGCCAATAAGTCAATCTTTGATCTTCTTCGACACAGACCAGACGTAGGAGGCGGAAATACTTAATCAGACAGAAAGAAGGGGGGGAAACGGTCTATGGACACTCCGAAGCGACGTTTATCAGCAAAATTACCTTCCATTGGGTCACCGATCTATTGTCGAAAGGATACGGTTCGCCCCTCGAGTCTCAAGATCTTGGTGAACTGCCGGAAGAAGAGTCCGCCAGGCGACAGTTTCAGAAATTCAGGAGAATTTACGAGGAGAACGAGGTGAGACGACGATTGTTCGAGTTTATTATGCAAATACGACGTTATTGTGACGAAACTGTGGGGGTGAAAGAGAGAAGAGAGATACAAATAGGGGGTGAAAAGAGCCTAAAACCTATAACCAAAATTCCATTGATATAAAAGAAGCTGTGTTCAATGTTTAATAATTTCAATTTTCTGATGAAGGGGAAAGGGAAGGTCTCCCTTTGGCGATGTTTCTGGAAAAGGATATGGCTCCCTTTTACTATCGGAGGATTATTAAAGCTACTAGGGGACGCAACAACCCTTGTTGGACCTATGACCATCTCGAAAATCTTGGACCACGTCTCTGTCACCCAGAATGGGACCAATCATCGAACCTTTCGGGTACCGATCACTTACAATCTTTAATTCCTCCATTTCCACTTGGGTGATCGACAACAAATGTCAGGACACTACAAATTAAAGGCTGAAAATATCCTTAAATTTACGCAGACTGCTATGACGTTCTCCGAGGTTCTCCAAAATGGCTACTTCCTCGCGTTGCTCGTGTTCGTGTTCGCGATGCTGCAAAGCACTCTCAGCCAGGCCTCCACGCACGTGCTCTGCGTCGAAGGGATTCGTTTGAAGGGTGCTCTTCAGGTACACACTTGACCGGTCATTGAACCACTTACGGTTTTTTATAACTTCTCTTCAGAAGTTTCTTTTTAATCTTAAAAAAGAATTTACGGTTTCTTATTTCGATCTCACCGTGGCAGGCGTTGCTGTACGATAAAGCCTTGCGTCTCTGCTCGTGGAGCATCGAAGATGACGAGAACGTGAAAGAGCAACAGAGGAGCCAGCAGACCGCTGATATCGGGACCCTGACCAATCTCATCTCCGAGGACGCTTATAACGTTATGAACTTCTTCTGGATCGGACATTATACATGGGCGATACCGTTGAAAGTAAATACTGCACAGAAGATTTATTGTATTAATTTGGTAGTATTGTTAGACCTTGGCTAGAGATTAACTAGCTAACGTAATGGATCTAAACCCAGACGAATCTAAGAGTAGTCCCAGATACTAGACCTAAATCTTAACTTGACTTTCACACTTAATTTCAGATCGCTGCTATAATTGTCCTCCTCTACACAAAACTAGGCGTCAGTGCAATCATCGGTGCACTTTGTTGTATACTCCTGGTCACACCCATGCAATTGTTTCTTGGGAAAAGAATGTCAGAGAACTTCAAGTCCATCGCAGTACGTTTGATTAATCCCATTTTCTAGCTTATTACTGTAAAAAATGTCTTGGTAAACCAAGGGAAGAATTTTCTCAGAAACGAAGCGACGCCAGATTGCGCCTGGTCAACGAAGTTCTCCAGGGCATGAAGCTGGTGAAACTTCGAGCCTGGGAAGATATCTTCGAGGGGAAAATCAGGGGAGCAAGGAACGAAGAGCTGAAAATGCTGGACAATGATTCCTTCTATTGGACACTTATCAGTGAGAATTCTTCCTTATGGTAATTTGTTTTATCAAGATGATCGTTGATGGAATTACACACTTACGTTGTCAGATTTCCTCACACACGCCTCATCGGTTCTCATGACACTCTTCACTTTCGGAGCCTATTATTGGATAGAAGATCGAAGTCTGGATGCTGGAAATGTTTTCGCGAGTTTGGCCCTGTTCTCGCAACTCACCGTGCCTCTTCTTATATTTCCCGTGATGATACCTATCATTATCAACGCTACGGTAACTGTCAACCGTCAAATTTTCCGCAAAAAAATATACGTTCGAATATATTTCTATTTTGCAAGTAAACATATTTCGCTCAGATCTCTACGACCCGGATGGAAGATTTTCTTCAGCTTCCAGAGATCGAGAATATTCTACCGAATCACGACGACAGAAGGACAGATTTTAGCAACAATGATTCATCACGAACGAATTCCATAGAAGAATGCACTGTAAGTGTCTTCAGGGTATGTTTAAGTCGGATTCGGTCTGAACCACCATGTTCTTGAAGGTAGAAGCAACGAAGGTGCACAGCGCGGCGACCTTTGGTTCCCTGGACAACATCGAAGAGGACGAAGAGGATGGACAGTCCTCTGGTTTCAGGGAATACAAACTTGACATAGACTCGTCCGCGGACACGGTGTTCGAAAAGGACCCAGAAATTCCGGTGCTTCGAATGAAATCCTGCGTGTTCACCTGGGGCTCTGATGAGGGACAGCTGTTCATCCAAGATCTCAGCTTTCCACGTGGTAATTTCTAATGTTGAATGCTTTAAAATTAAGCTCCAGTGATCCTTAAGATTCTTTCAATTAAACGACGAGCCAATTCGGCTTCTCAGGGCAGTTGACACTGGTGGTTGGCGAAACCGGAAGTGGAAAGACGTCGCTGTTGCTGGGAATGTTGGGGGAGATCCAACGTACATCAGGAACGATCGAATGGACCAAGTTAGTCTTTCTGATCCTTAAAACTCTCCGTTAAAGTCACTTGAACATCGATCCAGTGAAATATATTCCGAAATAGGGGTGCAAAGATCGCGTACGTTGCCCAGAGGCCTTGGCTACTGAACGCTACCTTGAGAGACAACATCCTCTTTGGATCACCGTACAAACCACGAAGATACCGTAACGTATTGAAAGCTTGCGCCTTGCAACCGGACGTGGATATATTGCCAGGTCACGATTTCACGCGAATCGGAGAGAAGGGGATCAATCTGAGCGGTGGCCAGAAGCAGAGGGTCACCATAGCTAGGGCGCTTTACAGTGACGCGGACGTTATCGTCATGGTTGGTCCATGCAAGAAACTTTATTCCATTCTATTTCGATCGTTAAAAATCCGAACCTGATTCTCAGGATGATCCTCTGTCCGCACTGGACCACCAAGTCGGCCAGCAGATATTCGATCAGGGAGTCCGCAGGCTACTCCTGCGAAGTGGACGGACTGTGATTATGGTCACTCATCGGTTGGAATTATTATCCACCGCTCATCAGGTATGTATACACCTATTTTTGCCCTTCTTAGCTTAATTATCCTAACCATTCAGACATCCGAGAAAAATGATTCATAATTTCCATTGTGTCGTCCTTGTTTTGCATCTTAGGCCATTTTAATGTAGGAAACTTTTTAAGTATGGCCTTTTAGCTTTAATTAAACAATGAAAAGCATATGGGGCTCCAAATACTGGAAATATCTTGAAAAATGGTCATTTGTTAGATTGGACATTTTAAGTAAGGAGGACAATATTGTTCCAACACGAACATCCAATAAATATCCCAAACACCGTACATGGGTGTTCCTGAACATTCAGGTGATCGTGATGCACGGTTGTCGAGTCCGAGCGGTGGGCACGAAGTCGACGATCGAAGATTCCGATCCAGAATTGGCGGCCGAGTGGAGAACAGCAGCAGCGAGGGGGAACAATCTGTCATGTCGTGTTCATAGAACAGCCAAAGACAGGTGGTCTTTGATCAGGCTGGTGTCTAGAATCGGTATCAATCTAAGAAACAAGCAGGCTAGCGATGGATCATGGATCACTGATCAGGAAGCGCACGTGGTATGTATGATATTAAGAAGGTCACACCAAAAGTCACTATAGCTCAGAAAGACACTATACGAAGAGAATTGTAAATGGAAATACGAATACAGAATTCTAAGTAGAATTAAAATTCGAGCTACGCAGAGACATGGAATAACAGTTTCCTTTTAGAATCCTCCAGCTTTCGTGCCGCTACGGATGCGACGAACCACTCTCTCGGGTTCAAAGTACTTGGCCCCCGATCTTACAGACCTCCCGGTGCCCACGGAGGAATGGAGGGTGCAGAAGAAAGAATCGAGATCACATCATCGGAATGCGATCAGATCGAGTAGTTTGCAGCCCCATAGGCGTCCGGCGCCTGTTCTTCGACAGAGCAGCACTCCAACGATCCTCGAGAGCGGATATATTATAACAAGGTGGTTGATGTAACTGATCTTTTTTAGTCGCTGCTGAATTGCCCCTTGAAGGTGCTTCTTTTGCTTCTAGAAAAAGGAACAATACTTTCGACAGCGGACAAACCAGCGACGTCTTGAGACAGATATTTTCTGGCAGGTCTGTGTATATCTTCTAAGTGCCAGCTAAATATCGTTACAATTACCATTTCCTTGTACAATTACCATTTTCTTTTCTATCGTATCTTTGAATTTGAACATTGTTCTGTTTGTAGAACTGTCAATGTGCATCCCGACGAAGCGTCGTTGAACACAGAGAAAAGCGTCTTGCGTAGACTGATACCGTCCAATCCGAGCAGACAAGTACAGTACAATCTAAAAACGTATAGATCCTCTGTCTTTCATCGATTAGGTGTCCCTAGGACTTATCACTGAATCTACTTATTTTCCCTTAGATTCAATCAGACACAGGAACGTAATCGTCTTCCAGTAAAAAGGTTACCGTCAGTGGATTCCAAAAGGACCAACGAGAGCAACGAAATGAAAGAAAGTTCGTAGACTTGAATCAGGTTAATCGCAAAATCTGATGGGACACTAAAATGAAACTATCCGTTTCAGAGAGTCTCAATAGGGAGGACCACGAGGAATCCAGTCGCGAAGATAGGAGTGGAATGGTCACCAGAATGATTTGCATGGATTATGCGAAGGCTGGGGGGTTGATACCAGGCCTGATTTACATAGGGGTGGCAGTTCTCTGCCAGTTCCTTCGTGGTTACACGGACCTTTGGTTGAGTCGATGGACGGACCAAGAAAAAGAAGCCTGGAATGCCCATGAAGAACAAGATGTAACCTCTCGAAAATCCTCTATTTCTTTCGAACTGTTCCCAAATACAGTAAATCCTCAATGACTGCTCGAAGGCTTCTTTATGCAGTATTTGTTTATGCAATTATTCTAGAAACAAATTGAAATTTCAGACGTTCTTCTACTTCAAAGTGTACCTGACACTCTCTGTGGGCTCTATACTGCTATCCTTCGTATACAACGCTACCGGTCAATGGACAGGTGCCAGAGCGAGAAGAAAACTGCACGAAAAAGCGATCCACAGACTGTTGAGAGTACCGTTATCGTTCTTCGAGCGCGATCCTGTTGGGAAAATTTTGAACAGATTCAGCGGCGATGTAGGCGTGATCGATAAGGTTTATACATTAATGAACTGTTCGTCGATTAACCCTTTCTGCTCGGAATTATTAATGATTCCAAATTGAAATCGCGCACAAGCAGCAAGGGTTAAAGTGTTTCAATGGATGATACAGCATAGGAGAGATAAATAGTGATTGGTTCAGCGATGATAGTGAACGTGATCGTCTCACCGTGGTTCCTAGTCGCTGCTCTGCCCATCTGCGTAGCCTATTACCTTGTCCAGAGATTCTACAGACGCAGTGCAAGGCATTTGCAAAGACTCGATGGCAGGTGTGTGTCAAATAAATTCTCACACATCGTTTATTGTTCCGTTCGATGGAAGTCGAACAAATTATTGCGTCTGGATCATTGATCTTTACGATCTAAAATATGACCTCACCTGCATCCAGCACACGTTGGCCGATTGCGACGCATTTTACCGAGACCCTCAGCGGTCTGGCCACGTTAAGGGTTTCGAAACAAGAGAATCGATTTATGGACCAGGCGATCAAGTGTCTGGACACGAACACGAATGCGTTTCTGCTGTTGAACACGAGCAACCGATGGCTAGGCATCGCATTAGTAAGAGAACCTTTGATCGTTTCGACTTCTTAGACGGAATTTAATCATTTGTTAACTTTCAGGATTATCTGGGAGCAGTGATTGTGGTTGCAGCGACGTTCGCCGCGTTAATATCCGCGGAACTCTATCCGAGTCGCGTGACACCGGCTTTAGTTGGCCTGGCGATCAATTACTCCCTTCTAGTAGCCATCTATTTAAACTGGGTGGTGAAATTCACCGCGGAGATCGAGATGTACATGGGCAGTGTGGCGAGAATCTCTGCGTACAGATATGCTACAATCGAGAATTATCGAGAAGAGGGTAGCTAAATTATTCTTGAGACGCGTATCGCGACCTCGACGTGTTTTAACCCTCTCTGACCCCCTTGGTATCGCACAAGCAAAATTTTGGGCTCCAATATCTTCACAATATTTTAAGGGGCAATTAATCCAATTCGAATGGATACAATTTGATTTTTTATACCTTATTTTTTTTTTAGATATCAACATGATCTTGAATTTTTTCGTAGTCAATACCACATTGTACTGATAATTCTGAAGGTCACGCAATGATTTCAGGTGTCCAAGTGCCTGAAAATTGGCCCGACAAGGGTGAAGTCGTCTTCGATAATGTTTCTTTAGTGTATGACCCGCAAACGGAGCCAGTGATTTCGAACTTATCCCTGAAGATCCCAGCAGGGCAAAAGGTGAGAATCACGAGAGAAGAAAATATTCCAAGAAACTAATGTAGTAGACCGTTGCTCTGTAGATTGGAATATGCGGAAGAACCGGAAGCGGAAAGTCCTCCACAATAATGGCGCTGTTTAGATTGTTGGGGATCGCGCAAGGTAAAATTCTAATCGACGGAGTGGACGTTCGCGAAGTGCCATTAACTGTCCTTCGCTCACGGCTATCGGCTATTCCTCAGGACGCAATCATGTTCAGCGGCACTATACGGTAATTTTTAATCGATATCTCTTTTCCATCTATGCAAAGTTAAACACTACGAAAAACAAACGATTTACAGGGAAAACCTGGATCCCCTCTCGATGCACGAAGATCGAGAGCTATGGAACGCGTTGGAGTTGGCTCAGATCAAAAACGTTGTGGCCTCGCATCCCGAAGGACTCGGTAAGCCGTGCTACGCGAAAAATAGAATACGTGAGAGAATAACCGATGATTTTCACAGGCTTCGAGGTGCGAGAAGGCGGCGAGAATTTCTCCACGGGGCAACTACAGCTGTTGGGCATGGCGCGAGCGATACTCCGTAGGTCCTCGATCGTTGTCCTCGACGAAGCAACCAGTGCACTCGACGCTGCCACCGAGAGGACACTCCTGAAAGCGGTCTCAACCGTTTTCGAGGACAGAACTGTGATCGCTATCGCGGTAACGCTCAACCTCGCAGCTTCTTGCATTGTTCTTATCTCTCCTCGAATCGAACAAACACCGGCACAACTCTTTTTTTCCTTCTCCCCTATTTTGATTGCAGCACCGCGCCGCGGCTCTGCTAGATTGCGATCGAATAATCGTCTTCCACGAGGGTAGGATCGTCGAGGAGGGCGCCCCGATGGATCTGACCGGACGACCAGGTGGATTCTTCGCGAACATGTTGAAGTCCACCGCCGAGCAGAACGGGGAAACGATCGATCGTTGAACGATGGATCGATCGATACGAAAACAATTATCGATAGACCGGCTGTATTCGAGCGAGATTGCGCGAAATGTATTTATTTTTGATAATGATGATAAAAGGAACGGTACATACCCGAGATATGGGTCGTTGAATCACTTTTTTATTATATTCGTGAAATATTAAACATAGTGATCGATCTCAGGTGTATAGGGTAAAAGGGCGTAATGGCGGTCGCTTGTGAAAAGACACGAGAAATTGTTTATGTTAATACGATTTCACGACCGAGATACAGTAAATCACAAACATTTCCAATTTGAATGTCTCGAAGTACTGTCGTTTAAATTTTTTAACCTTTAAGGAAGCCATTTTGAATGCTTCAACTAAATATATGAATTGAAAAAAGTGCTCGAAAAAATTCTCATTTGATTTTAACACAAACAACGAAATCACGATTATTTCACTTACGGTTATAAACAATATAAAAATGAGTAATGAAGCGTCACTTTGTTGTTATAATAAATGTTATAATAAATGTTACAATAACTTACCAGAATTCACCAATTCCCCGCCGAATTCCGTTTGAAGGGACTCAACGATACTCAGGACGGTAGTGTGTACTTCCAAGCCGAAACTCTGAAACAGAAAATAAACATGCATTTTAAGTAATTACACAGCGTTAAGAATAATTACGTTACAAATGAACAATTATTGAACTCGTGGTGTGTCGCAAAGATTTCAAATTGAGTCAGAAATACGTAAACATTATATTAATTGGTACACAGTGAAACCCAAAAGTAAAGCGATACCTACGATATCGAATTAATTTGGGATTATTTAGTCTATATTGAATAAATATTAAAGGACAGTAACGATAGAGAGCTAATGAAGGTACTAGGAATTAATATATATGAATAAAGATGAAAAGTAAATGTCAAACACTCACTTTAGCACGAGCAAACGACTTCTACGTCATTGCGTCACCTTCTCCGAGACGAATGACACTTCGGTTACACTCGGCCGGTCTCGAGCAGTTCATTCGGCCATCTTCGGGGGATTGCGAGTAGCTGATTGGTCAGGTCAGAGGTAGCTTCCCGCCTAATCGACTAGGCGGGAAAAACCATGTGCACTACACCAGTTTAAAAGCCGAATGTAACACTTGAAAAATATAACACCAAAAATATACATATAATAGAATATGTACATTTATACCAGGCCTACATTGTATACATATATGTCAAACTGCCGTTCAGGCCTGGCGAGAAAAGCAGAACATTCTTCCTTGCTAGCAAAACCGAGGGCAATAATGTATGTGTGTATCACGAGTGTGTGTGTGCTGTGCGTCAACATGGTGTCCAACGTAGTTCCTAAAGTCGGAAACTTTTTTGTAGAGTGCGCTCGAATCAGCGGGATTTTCGTGGGATACCAATTCCCATAAGATGTTAGGTCTATTCTTCTGTGCTGGAACTCTTTGGTTTTTATCTACCGGTATAACGTACGCTCTCTCGCGTCACTCGTACGATAAACGACCGGCGACCGTTTGTATTATTCATTTTCGTAGTTCGTAGATGGAATTCGAAGATCGATCGATCGAACGCATGCGATTATACGATGTTTCGCCGAGCGAGAAAGTTTGAATTCCCCCTTCCCCAAATCCTTTGAAACGATCGTGGCTTTTAAAAGATTTTTATGATAAACAGTGGCCTTCTTTGCGAAATACTCAGTGATAAAGAGGAAATCGAATGTAGTCACCGGTCTCGAGGTCGATTTCAGAATGCAGGACCTTGAACGGCTGTGAAGAGTATTATTTATTGCAAAATATCGTATTTTATCTACGTTCGTGGTACAGTTTCGAACTGTTCGTGATTGAAACACTTCGAGAAACTGAGATCAATTTGGAATGTAATCTAAAATTGAATTATAAAAATATAATGTAGCCTCTTATATCCGAAAAGATTGGGAAGCATAAGTTTTTTGATAGAGAACTTTTCGGATGATAGGTGACAGAGATGATATATTCCTTCCTGATGCAATTCAACCGATTACCAAAAAGAGCACGGGCCGCCTACACCTGTTCAACGAAAAGTAGAATAAGACTCGTTAGATAAGACGGGGCACACCGGTGCGTGTAACCGCCTGTTGACACTGCGTCTCTTTGTTATCGGCTAGATAAGATTTCTGCGTCTTTGTCGATCTTGAGGCATCAGTTTCACGCGCGAATTCAGGGAGTGCAGCTGATCAAAACCGCCGAAAATTGCATCGACACCGTCTCAGTTCGAGCAATCACTCCCGCTAAATTGAACTTCTGCTCCCTTGGGGCGTGATCATTGTGGTTCAATGTCGATCGGTTCCGTTCTCCAAGCTTCAATCTGACAGGTGAGCCTCGAAAATCCACCCGTTCTTATTCACGATGTTCGATCCCATCGAAAATTCTCGAAAAAAAAATACTAAAAAAATAATACGAGAATTCGCTTCCGTGCGAACCGGACCGATCCTCTGTCTTCACAGGCCAGTTTATCTCGTCGATCTAATCGATCAACGGAAACGACGGTATACTCGGTCCGATAAAATCGTGGTGTCGACAAGCCGTGTCACAATCCAATTGCATATTTCTATTGGTGAACGCTCGCGGAGATAAGCTTTCTCTCTCTCTCTCTACTCTGCAGAAACCGTGGTTAGGTAATCCTTTTACCGCGATTAAACAAATACCATTGGCTTCAGAATTTCAAGCTCTATCACTGTGCTGACCCCTCATTAAAAAATCAGCGTTACACTTGGAAACCTCTCCTTGTCGCAGCCTTCAAATATTCACCGATGATTTACTGTATATATGCGCACGGTGACACGAGGTTCCGTTCACTGGGAAAACAAACCCCTTGAAACACAGCCCTTTAGTTGATATACATACATATAGTCTTCAGTTAGACTATAAGTCCCAAAGTGGGCGCTGTGAAGATCTGAAAGGGCGTTCTAATTATTTTATGTTCAATATTTTCAATTGAACTTTTTATGTTTCAAAGATTGCATGTACAATTATCCTTGGAAATTTGGATAATATAGACACAGAGATAGTTTACTCGAAGCGGGCACTAAACAAAAAAAAAACTTTAACAAGGGGGTGGTGAGCCAATAAAAAGATTGGGAAACTGTGGGTTAGACTGTTCTCCGCAAACATTTTGTTCCGCTTTGTTCATCGCTTAGCATGGCTCGCGATAAACCGATCGGATGGGGAGGGGTGTGGGGGAGAGGCAAACAAGGCAATTAACGCAAAGTGAGAGGCGATAACGAAACGAAAATATTGATAGAGAGTAAAAATAGATGTAGACTGTTCGTAGAGTAAGTTCTATGGGGAAACCAGGTAATTCGCGAGTGAACCACCACGTGTATCGCAATTACGTTCAGGGCAATTACACACGCCTCTACAGCTGATTAAACTCTCGGTCGTGGAACGTCGCAGACCGCGAATCGTGTGTTACCGATGACGGAGCTTGATCATAGGCGAAATACCGTCGAGTCATATGTTGATCTTTATGGGCTGAGATAGAAATTAAAGGGTATAGCAGGATAAGGTGGTCAAAGTGCCCTAAGACCGATTTGGACTTAGCTTGTCAAGAAAAAAAAAACAGTTTGTTTCAAGTTTCAATTTTGATTATTCGTTATTGGGATTGTTGGTTATTCCTCTATTTTTCATGTTCAATGACGTGCATATATTTTTTTTTTAACGTTTCTTACGGGATAGACGGAATTTTGTTATGAATACGATCCGACCTTGTCCCCAGCGAATCGTTCAGCGATGACTCAAAAAGTTGACATTTCTAATGCATAACGCCAGTCATTCCGTGGAATTCTATCGTTCAGCAAAAGCCAATCTCTGTGTAAATAATGCTCGAGGGAACAAGACGATACGGATTTGTGATTCCGTCGACAGACCTCGCGACACGTACCTACTATCCGTCGAACGTGAAAGACCTCTCCGATCTCAATCGTTGAATCATTATCGTGACGATAATACACGCCCGTTCCGCCGACCAAATAATTTATACTATTGCAACTGTCAGCTCACATAATTCCCCGTTCCGCCACGTTCGTACGGACAACACAACGGCCAATTGTGCAACGAAAAATTATGAAACGCGTCCGTTGCGCACGCTGGTAACGCGAAGTAACATCCTCGTGGTTATGTAAAAACCACACGCGAACACACACATACACATACTCATACATAGAAGAGAAAAATGAGGAAAGAAAAGAGAAGAAGAAGGCTCGAGAGACAAATGTGGCGTGTCGTTGGTGGATACAATTATTCGAGGACGTTCGCTTAATTAACGCTCAGTGTTGCACCGCACAATAAGTCAAGAGACCCGAAAAAGTGGCCGAAAACGGACTTGAATATTAACCTAACAGAAACTAATCATCATACTCAGGAATAATCAAGAACAAAATATTTTGTTGATTCAACAATTCCTGTCCCATTGATGTTAGTGTAAAATGGGTCTGTGTAATATCGATATTTTCTAATACAAAATAACAGAATATATATCAGTCTCATAATTTTCAAATAACGATTTAAGAGTCTGGGTGTTAAAGGGTTAACCGACCTCTGGACGGAACCGGAAACATGCATCGAACACTAAACGTGGCGCAGTTAGATTATGATCATGACGGAAAGGAACGATTTTCCGGTTTCTTGGGCATATGGGGAGAGACGAACGATCCATGGAACGTCACGTGACCCTGTTCGAATCTCGAAATATATATCCACTGAATTGTTCGAAAACATTTCCTAGGAATCCCATGGAGCAAGCCCGTGACTCGCTCGGCAAACTCGCTATAAATAACATTCGGGGCGAATCGTCTCTACCAGCGGTTAATCAAACACCCTTATCGCTCTCTTAACATACGTAGTAAACCGAGCTAAGTTCTCTCCGTAACGAGGCTACGCCACACCGTTGGTCGTGAAGCTTTTCCCTGGAAAGTCCGTCTTGATATTCCAATCATCGACAAGTCTAGGTGCGCGAAAACGAACTTTCCAGTGACGGATATCGACGATTCGAAGGGACTAAGAAGCTCTTGGTTATCAGAATGCCCAAATAAAAGAGAGGTTGTGTCTTGGGGCACACCAGAAATGGCCAAGAAACGGTCACAACTAGGGTAACTGACCCAATTACTAGCACTGTCACTTGTTAAGGTTAAAGAGTATAAGATTTACTTAATTTTTGAGGTGATAGTTAGAGGGACATTAGACTCGCATTAATTCTGCATGTTTAATGTATGAAACTATTTCATTTTAATGAAGGAGATGTTAAATAATATTATTTTCCAAGCTGTGACGATTTCTAGGTTAAAGAACACGTGAAATGATTAAACGACGTTACGCTACAATCTTAAAGTGGCAGTAATTGGGACATCTACCCTACTTCCGCGAGCGTGCAAATTCTTCCGAGCGTCGGCACGTGACCGTGTCCACAAGAGGATGATGAGCATAGAAATCTCGCGATATCGTATCCCCAATAGGGCCCACAGGCGCGATAAGATCAATTCCAGGCTTCTTTAACGCGCTCGATGGTCGCGTCGGTTGTTAACGACGAACAGCGTGGAAAATAATCAGGCCTGGATTACGTAACGTACATAGCTCTCGTTCGAATGTTAAACCGTAGCCAACGAAAACTCCGTCTATCGAACTGTTCGCCTTATGTTTTGGGACCTACGGATCAGAGTTGTCGAGGAAACTGTCTCTTTCTATATTCTAAAAATCGAACGAATGTTTCAGTAACGGATTAAATTAAATATTCCCTCCTGTATCGAGCTTAAATCGTCGAAATAGAGGAAACTTTTCAACGACATGACCGATCGCTCTCGCGAAACGAGCAGCACATATACGCATACACATATCGTATCCTCCTCTGCCGCACCGTGAGAACGTGCTAATGTATTGTGACGTCAGTGCGCAATATATCGTGCATCGGTGGTTATTAGCATAAGCATGTGACCAGTAAAGGTAATACGAGCGTGCCACGTGCTCGTGCTTCACTTCCGTTTTGTCGGCGAGTTTTCGCGAGTCGACGATCCCCGATCCGTGGTGTGGTGGAGACGCGACACCAGAGAGAGAGTGGAAGAGACCAGACGAGGCAGCGCGGTTGCAGTAGTTCACAACAATTTCCTCGATTCGAGCCGGGCACTCCGTAAGTACGTAAAATCGGATCCCCCGTTCGAGGAACGTCGAAAATCACCGTACCAAATATTTGCGTTTCGCGCCGGTTTTTCGTGACAATAAGGAGAACGAACGCGATAAAGCGATTCCGTTTCTGGTTACGCAGCTATCGAAGGTATATCTACCTAAAGAGATAAAAGCCCATTCTACCTGTTATCTGCAGTTAACGTCAAGCGAGCAATCGACAAGAGATCAGATCAGATAAAACGGCACCCTCGCGATTCTCGACGACGCGTTTACGTGGAGAAGGAAATTGTATTTACAACACGAATTGCACATCAGTAATGCGATTCGAATCGACACGATAGTAAGGACAGAATCAATCCTTTTTCTGGAAGTGTCTGTATACGCGTGTGTGTGTTTATATATGTTCAATACTCTCATCGTCGCGGTTTTCAGGCGTGAAACGTGTTTGCCATCGGGATGCGTTGGACGAGGAATGTATAATGAGGTTCTCGTGCTTCCCGAGACCGAACATTCTGGGTCAGAGGGGCAGCATCAATCTCACCCCTTTGCCCGGGAACGACGAACCGAGCGGCGTGACTGGTATCAGTATAGTAAGTAGTATATGTACTTACGTTTCACGTGAAAAACCTCCTCGGGCCTACAGGCGAACGGTAGTTATGTTCTGTCAACGCACGTCCACAAAGTGATCCTGAAATAACGTAAAATGATTAGAGCTTTTCTGTTCATTTAAGTTGTAACCCAGACCTGACATCGTATTACGATAATGTAGAAAAATATTGACAAGATAAGGAAATATTAGAGATTAATCAGTCGTGATCTTACATGGTGTGTAGTAGCCTCCTTTGGGATTAATTTGCGGATCTGCGTTCATTGGACATTAACCCGAATATGCCCACCGTCCCGCTATAAGGACTGTATTTTATTCCTTCTTCAAGTTGCACAGTTGAAAGACAGATGGCACACCGTTTACTCAAAATGACTGAAAAGCACACTAGAAATTAAGAGGATTCCTCATGAAATACTGTAAAAGTTATGAAAAGAAATAATATACTTTAAAGAAAAAGATTTCGGGAATATCAAGGTTAATTGGATCTTCTAATGGACGCTACACGTGTGCTCCCACTTCCACGGAATCACCTTGTAGAAGCTGTTTGAATAAGAACCATTGTTTTCTTCCTTTGTAGAACGGAAATGCGAAGAGTCCGGTAGTAACGAGCTACAAGCAGCCTGGGGAACCAGATCTGAGTCATGGCGTGGTGAGCAATTACAGGAATCCTGTTTTAATTAATTAAACAAGGTTATAAACGCGTGTTTTCTTGTCGTAAAAGTTAAGCGTCTAATTACCCGAGGCCGGTCGAATCGATCCGTGTAATTACGTAACGAAGTGTAACATTGCGATTCGTTTGTTTAGATACGACCCCTGCCCGGCGTCACGTTGTACAATGGGACCGGGCCTTCTCTGAGCTCCGTTGGAAAAGGGAGAGCGCCGCTTCCGCCTCGACATAACCACAGTCATCTTCCCACTCATCCGGAGAACGACCAAGAAGACGCAAGAAGCTCGAATGACTCCGATCAGCAACCAGCGAACAACCCCAGAGGCGGTGTCATCGGCAGGACCCCGACGCCGCCCTCTGCGCCAACGCCTACCTATGAGAAAGACGCCAAGTAATAACCAGAACAGAAAAAGTTATAATGAAAATTAGCATGTTTGTAAACTGGTTTATACGAACGTTCTCAAACATAAGCCCGGAATCATTTATCGTTAACATTATGATTCGGCCATATTGAAGATACGCATAAATCCTTGGAAGATCGATTTAGATTCCGATATACTGAAGACATGATCTCCTTTCGTAGGAGCAGCCGACAGATTAAGAGAGCCATCTTGGAGAACGAGTTCCTCGGTAATCTGGAAGAGAACCAGGTGGAGGCTGTAGTATCCGCCATGTACCCGAAACAAATACCGCCGAGTACCTTGGTCATACGAGAAGGAGATATCGGTGAGAGTTAAATACAGTATTCCGTCGATCACTGTCTGAAGCATTTCTCCTGTTCGATGCTTGTCGCGACGGGGACCCGAGTTCTTGACAATAATCGACGGAACACTGTATAATCTGTTTTCTGAGATCAGGGCAAATACTGATTCACTTTGTTCAACGCTTTAGGTTCGCATCTTTACGTATCGGCGGAAGGTGAGTTCGATATATATCAAGGCAACAAGTTCCAAAGAAGCTTTGGTCCCGGTGTGGCCTTCGGCGAGATCGCTCTACTGTACAACACGAAACGACTCCGTTCCATTAGCGGTGCGAATTACAAAATATTATCGAATAAAGTGACACCATTTCGAGACTTCTTGAAGTCAACATTAAAGAAATTACGTTGGACTTTCAGTGAAGAAAGGTGGAAAGGTATGGGTACTGGACAGATCCGTGTTCCTCACCATAATGATGAGGACAGCCCAAGAAAGGGTGGAAGGGAACATCCGGTTTCTCCGACAAGTGTCCGTTCTCCAGAAGCTGCCGGAACCGAAGGATCATCTACTCGCCAAGATTTCTGACCTCATACGTGTGGTGACTATTGCCCTGGTTTCCGTTGAACGATCCTCCAAAAACAATAAAAACTTTAACAAATCTAATCGTTCAAGAATATCTTTTTGTCTCGTAGGAATTCTTCGCCGCCGGAGCGAAAATCGTCAGACAAGGCGAGAAGGGCGAGAAATTCTACATAATCAGCGGCGGAAACGTCAGGATCACGAAGGACGCCGAATACGGCGGTGAGGAGGAATTGGTTGTGCTCGGTAAAGGTCAATACTTCGGCGAGAAGGCTCTTTACGACGACGAGGGTGAAAATCGACGGCACGCGAACGCCGTGGCTCTTGCCCCTGGTGTCGAATGCCTGACGCTGGATCGATCGTGAGTGTCAACCTGATTAATATTTTGGTGGAAAAACGGTCGGTAGACTCGCGTAGATCATTCTGCAATACAAATAACACCCTCAGAACCTTCTTGAACTACCTGGGTGGTCTCGACGAGATACGGAACAAGGACTGGCTAGCGGAGTACGAGAAACAAAAGCGTTCGCTGACCCCGAAGAAATGGACAAACGAATATTCGAACCTCACATTGGGCGACTTAGAGACCAGAGGCACGTTGGGCGTCGGAGGATTCGGCAGGGTTGAATTGGTCACCCTGAAGACGGATCAGGAGAAGAGCTTCGCGTTGAAGAAACTGAAAAAGAAGGTGATGGTCGAGCAACAACAACAGGAACACGTGTTGAATGAGAAGCACATCATGCAGGCTTGTGATTCGCCGTTCATATGCAAGTTAGTAAATGTACATCATTCAATAGATCAATTCGACGAAACGAAAGAAATGATCTTTTTTAATTCGTACTCGATTCTTGTTTCGTCTAGACTCTATCAGACGTACAAGGACAGAAAATATGTCTACTTCCTGATGGAGGTATGCCTCGGTGGGGACGTGTGGACCACCCTTCAAAGGAGGCGATATTTCGACGACGTGACCGCGCAATTCATGATCGGCTGCGTGGTGGAGGCTCTCGATCATCTTCACGCGTTGAACATTGTCTATCGTGATCTGAAACCGGAGAACCTTATGCTTGATTCCCGTGGATACTTGAAACTGGTCAGTATTGTACACGATCACCTCGTTGAAATCACGATCGATTTACGTTTTACCGTCACGCCCGTTTTGCAGGTTGACTTTGGGTTCAGTAAAAAGATTGGCCCCTCCAAGACGTGGACGTTCGCTGGCACGCCGGAATACGTGGCACCGGAAATTATCTTGAATAAAGGACACGATAGGTAAGTGATTTTTGGTTATATCAAACTTTGGTAATGTAACAACCAAAACGATTCGTGGTTCCATTCGAAGGGCGGTGGACTACTGGGCCCTCGGAATATTGACGCACGAGCTGCTGGTTGGGAAACCACCGTTCCGTGGCACCGATCACATGACCACATACAACAAGATTCTTAAAGGTATCGAGGTGGTCGGTGTACCGAGTATCGTCAGCAAGAACGCGAATAATCTGATCAGAAAGCTTCTCCGTTTGAGCCCCTCGGAACGTCTTGGGTATCAAAGAAACGGCATCCAGGATATTCGAAATCACAAGTGCGTTCACGATCGAAAGCCATTGAACCTTCCTACGATAAATATTTTCATTTTTGGCAATGGTTTTTGTTAACGAACATTGGTCTATTTTTTAGATGGTTCAACGGATTCAATTGGCAGTCCCTGCAGAGACTGACTTTACCAGCCCCGATCGTTCCGACTGTATGTGTAGTCTTGAGATCCACTTTGATTATCGATAAATGCAACTTGTAAAATTTAAACGATTTCTCGTTAATGTGTCCAGGTACGAAGCCAAGTCGATACTAGGAACTTCGAGAGGTATCCACCGGACCGCAATATTCCACCGGACGAGTTCTCCGGTTGGGACGCGACCTTCTAAATGATCCGATGATTATCAAGCTCTATACACGTGCCTTATCCGTCGGTTGAACGATAAGAATGGACGATCTGCAAAAAATTGCATCGACGGACTCTTTGAATGGCGATCGTTTAATAAAAATTCACCGATAATACCGAACGTTTGCTGTCTTGAATAGATTCGATCATTGTACAGATAGTTTCCCATTTAAGCTTGCTAACTGACCTACGGCCACGAACGGGTAGACCGTAATCAACCGATTACCATGCCGCTCAACGTTTCGGATTCGTAGGATACGTACGTGAAAGAAAAAATAAAAAACTGACGCTCCGTGACGGCATGGATACTAATAGTCCGCAATGTTTCTTGAATTGATGATAAATTTATACTTAAGTTAATAAAAAAAAACGTCTGAACAAGAATTCAATTGATGTGAAGTTCCTTGTGTAAATAATGTCCACACACTCTATCCTATAAAACGATAATCGTGACATTGTACACATATAATATGACAATTCCACTGATAACTACTCATCGAGCAAAAAAAGAAATGCATTGTTTGATACCGTATGAACCTTCGATGATATCACACTTATCGAGCGCATATCCGCTAAGCCACGTTCATTGCTGGACATCGCGATTCATCGGAGATAAGATCAATAAGCACTATCAATTGGTACCAAGCGTCAGTAGATTGCCAATCGTGAGCGTAAACCTGATTAATAGTATCCCTGAAGCATCGTTCGAAATTTCGCGCAGCAAGATGCATTACCTGCGTTTACGGAAACACTTTCGATTCAACATTCAATTCTTCGGTTCCCAACGACGTGACAGCGACGAGTATTACCGACAGCTGTTCCATAAGCGGAAACAAGGCGTGATCGGCGAAGTGAACGTGTCCACCGATACTCCGGTCGTTGTCTTCAAGAAGGACGAAAAGTAAACGTCCATTCGGTATCATCTGAATATTATCGTGTACACATGACAATTCACGTTCGACGCGACTCTTGCAGAACGAAGCAGCTCATCAAGAACGCTATTCTGAAGAACAAATTCCTCGGTGATCTCGACGAGTCGCGGATAGAGAACCTGATTTCGGTGATGTACCCGAAACGCGTGAAGGCCAACACACGGATCATTCACGAAGGCGAAACCGGTGAGTTAATACTCGATGGATAATATTCACCAGCGTGGTAATTTGTTTATACGAAACAGGATCTCATCTGTACGTCTCGGAAGAGGGCAGATTCGAGATCTACGTTGGGAACACATACCACGGATGCTTTGGTCCTGGCGTCGCTTTCGGAGAACTGGCTCTCTTGTACAATACCAAAAGATTATGCTCCATCGATGGTATCGAAACGCCAATTCCTTGATTTCTGTAAATTAAACTTGAACTTATATAACATTAAGGTGTTTTCCACTTCAGCGAATACGAATGGAAAGATCTGGATACTGGACCGACATGTGTTCCAAACGATAATGGCGAAAAGCAGCGAAGAGACCATGGAACAAAATCTGCTGCTACTTCGTAAAATTCCGATATTCAAGGACTTCCCAGAAGAGGCTCTGTTAAAGATTTCTGATCTAATAGTTGTGGTAAGTAAGTCCTTTCCAATCTGTTGCCATTCACAATCCATCATCTTCCTGGAATCGCTATTGGCCACGGGCATATCGAAAATAAGTGATCTGGAATATCCTGTTCACATTCACCTTATGAATCGTTACGAAAAGGTTTCTTTGTAGGAATTCTATAAGTCGAATATGTACGTGATACGGGAAGGTGATCGTGGGAACAAGTTCTACATCGTGAACGGCGGGAACGTGAGGATAACGATGAACAATTCGAACGGAATGGAACAGGAACTGATGATCCTCGAGAAAGGCGACTACTTCGGCGAGAAAGCACTCTACGACGACGGCGAATCTCGTCGACAGGCGAACGTGATCGCGATGCCGCCCGGAGCAGAGTGCTTCACCATCGAGAGATCGTAAATGAAAAAATTTCCATCAACTTTTCCCCCATAGAGCAGATTGTTCATAGAGTTTAACCGCAACTGTCTCTTCGACGTTAGAGCCTTTCTGACTTATCTCGGTGGTCTGGAGTCAATCAGAAACAAAAACTGGCTGCAGCACCAAAAGTCGACCGAATCGGACGATTGGGACGAACAATTTCGGAATTTATCCCTATCGGATTTAGATGTCGAGGGCACCATTGGAACCGGTGGATACGGTCGAGTGGAACTGGTTACAGTGAAATCGACATCGAACGTCAGCTTCGCACGGAAGAAAGTGAAGAAACACTTGATCACGCAGGGTAACTTCCAGAAGATGATCTACAACGAGAAGATGAACTTGAAGCTGTGCGATTCTCCTTTCGTTTGCAAGTGAGTTCAATGAAGAGAATCGAATAAATCGAGATTAGGTTCGATCGATCTCTTGGTTTCTTTCAGACTGTACAGAACCTTTAAAGACAAACGGTATCTGTACTTACTGATGGAGGTGTGTCTCGGAGGCGACTTACGGACAGCTTTAAACAGAAATGGCCGGTTCGAGAATTCAACGACTCGATTCATCGTCGCGTGCCTGATCGAAGGACTGAAACACGTTCATTCCTTGGGCATCATTTACAGAGACTTGAAACCTGAAAACGTCGTGATCGATCACCGTGGCTACGTTAAGCTCGCAAGTTTTTTTTTCTATTTTAATCACAGAATATTTACTGGTAACATTCTACTGAACCGTGAACTTTTCTGTAGACCGATTTCGGGTCCACCAAGAAGATCGGTTCCTACCAGACCAAGACCTTCGTGGGCACGCCGGAATACTTGGCTCCGGAAATTATTCAGAGCAGAGGTTACAACCAGTACGCACCTATTCCTCTTTTAAATCTATTTTCCGTTAAATTTCGTCTATAACTTGAAATTAATAATAATTGTTTTTTCGTTTACAAACGAAGAGCTGTCGATTATTGGGCACTGGGAATCCTCACGTACGAGCTACTTCTAGCTCGAACGCCTTTTGAAGATATCAACGACATGGAGATGTACAACAAAATCATTCTTGGTTTCAATAAATCTTTATTGCCACCTGCTTTACAAAGTGCCGTAAAACATTTTATTATGTCTCTATTGCAAAACGATCCTGTTAAAAGACTTGGGCATATACGAAGTGACATTCGAAATCACAGGTATGTGATTTGTATAAAAATGTACCTGTAGTTATCTACGTTCATTTTGTCGTAATAATTACAGGTGGTTTAATAATTTCAACTGGCACCAACTACAGAAGCAAACGATGCCATCGCCCATTGTGCCAACGGTAAAGAAAAATATTATTTCCAAATGTCATTAACGCAATAATTGTCGTAAAATATTTATAGAAACAATCAGGAGCAAATTTAAGAGAAATTTGTATTAATTTAAGATATTGTAATTGATCTAATTACTTACAGGTAAAAGGTCCTCTGGATCTGAGAAACTTCGACAGATTCCCACCGGATCATAAGCCGGCGCCAGTCGATTTTTCCGACTGGGACGCGAATTTTTGAATTGGTACAAAATTATTGTTAACTAATTCAATATAATTCTCCTAATATAATTACTCTAATAATTTTGCTATGTAAATAATACGCTGGAAATTTTTTACATATCACTACTCGTAACATGTCACGTATTTCGTAATACACTACCACAATCAACAAACATGATCTTGAAATTTATTTACGTACATTACGTATCTGACTGACATTGGTAATTGCGAAAAAAAAATTCAATAATGAAAACCATGCACAATTGAAGGTCTTAAAGTTATACACATTTAAATGTTATTGATTTGATATTTTCACATTGTTATTCATATGTTCATACAAACTTGATTCACGTATTCTGTCTTATGCGGTATACTGACCAAACAGTGCTTGAAAGCACGATTATTTTTAAGAAAAAGATAGTAGGATATATGTACGCAATGAAGCTTACAGCATAGTTAGCGGGTATTAATAATAATGTTTTATATGTTGTAAAATATGATTTTGTGGTTTTTAATGTGTATATAAAAGTATAGAATTTATATACTACCAATCAGATGAAGAATACCAAATAGAGAACACAGTTACCTGCCCGAAAAACCAGACTTATTTATGAAAATTCCAAATGCCACGCCATGTGAGTATAATACACTTCTCTGACAAACATTTGAATATTTATAAGTTTAGTCCGTCGGGTTGTATGAAATATCAAAATTTTCATTTGGACATTGCGCAAAGCGCGCCGTAACTTCAGGTGGCGCACGATTTGCTGCACTCTGTGCAAATAACCTTATTACACCATCGTTCGAATGGTGGTGAATTTATAAATTTGAATATCATTTAAATAACGCACATAGAACGAATTTCGTAGGCACGCTCTTACGCAAGTAATTTCGTGATAATAGAATTTCCATATACACAATTTCGTTGTTGATCGATGAAAAAGAACATTTTCAACGGTACGCCGTATTGGATTATGGAGTGAGAGCAAACACACGCGTTAGATTTCTTAACAACTATATCTACCAAAGAATATTAAGAGTGAAATGTGAACAGTACAATGGTTTCTAATGTATTCACACGAATCGACGAATACCGCTACGTTATCAGTGATGACAAGACCTAACTTAACATGAGGTGAAACTAGGTCCACAAAGGTTTCACTTATCGTTACATTGTAGCGTTTTATGCGAAATATTCCACTATGGAAGCTCATGAGAATGAGCAGTATGTCACGTTCCCTCTTTCTGGGGTGCATGATGGTATTCAGGATAATATTATATCACACGAGGAGATATGTGAACCTGTCAATGAGTGTGTCCTTCAAGAAGAACTTACTGAAGTATCTGTTACGGATGTGAATGCTGGTATCACCGAGGCACAGGTTGCCGTTGAAATTTTAGCTGAACATTCTGATGAGGAAGATGAAAGTCGTGTGGTATACCCAATATACATTAAACAGGAAGAACAACAGCAGTATACTTCTGGAGACGATGAGTCTATGGCTGTGGAAGCACTCAGACAACTTGGTGGGATGTATCCTTGTTTTGAAGACAAAAAAATATCTTGTCCTAATTGCGCGAACCTTTTTATGCAAGCAGAAATGGCTAAGCATCACACTATGTGTAATGCTAATAAATTGTCTTGTATGACTTGTGGGGAACGATTTGAAAGGAAAATGGACTTAAATAATCACATGGTTTGTCATCAAGTGGATCGACCTCATGCTTGCAGAACTTGTGGTAACTTGTTCCGTTCAAAGAGCAGCTTAAAATGTCATATGTTAGAAGTACACCAGGTGGAGAGACCTCATAAATGTACAATATGTGGAGCAGATTTTCAGAGGCCTTCTAGTTTATCTAATCATATGAAGATTCACACTTATGTTGCTGGTCGTGCTATCATGCAGTCACAAGGTAACAATGTATCACAGTCTGAGGAAACATTCAGGAAGTGGCCTGAAGATATAACAGAGCCCCAAAATAATCAAGTGCCATCGTCTTCTGTACAAAGTGTACAAACTTATGATACTGTTCAATGGACAGTCCCGTCTTATAATTTTCATAATGAACAGTCGGCAGTTAATGTAATATCTAATCCTCAAGAAAAAATGGATACTCTTCATGAGTTCACCGTAATGCCAAATGGGGAAGTAACACAATTCGAATATACTCAACAGGGTAATATAAATAATCAAGTTAGTCAACAATACAATCTTTCGCTGAACTCTTTTAATAACACAGATGCAATGGTAAAAGTTGAAACACTGTCATACAACACTGAAAACAGGAGGAGTTATTCAGAAATTGAAACGAATGGTATAAAGCAGCACACTTGTAGACATTGTGGAATCAGCTTTTCTAGAGCAACAGCATTGGTATCTCATGAAAAGATACATGCATCTAAGAATTGGAACATGCCGATGGAATGTGAATACTGCGATAAGCAGTTCCAAGATGGAAATCACTTAGCTACTCATCAAACAACTTGTGCAAAGAAAATGATGCAAAATAATATAGACCAAGGTGCACCTAACAATAAGTGGGGTAAACATGCGTGTACTGAATGTGGTAAAAAGTTTACCACTAAACAGAAAATGTTCAGGCACCAATGGATTCATAGAAAAAAGACATATTCCTGTGAGGTATGTGGTTCTCAGTATGAAAAACAAAACCAGTTGGATGAACACAGACTATCAGCACATCCTGGTGATTCTCCATTTACTTGTACAGAATGTGGTAAAAGCTTTGTGTCTCGTCAGGGGCTTTGGGAGCATGGCAGAACTCATGCAGGAAGTCCTGCTCACTTTCAGTGTGATACATGCTCCAAAACATTTTCGTCCAGGCAGGGGTATTTAATCCATCACCGAACACACACTGGAGAAAGACCATATGGCTGTAAATTCTGTTGGAAAGCATTTAGAGATGGTGGAACTCTAAGAAAACATGAACGTATTCACACAGGCGAGAGACCTCACGTTTGTCCTCTGTGTTCAAGAGCATTTAATCAAAAGGTTGTTCTAAGAGAACATGTCAGATGGGTTCATGCAGCAGGGAAAAATGAAACTGAAATAACTGGACCTCCTTTTCCTTGCCCTATATGTGGTGCATTGAATCAAGATCGAGATGAGCTGTGTGCACATATTGTTAAACATTCTGACCAAATGATAGCAGAAGCAAAAGCCAAAACTAATAACAATGCACCAAAACCCAAGCCACCTAAGAAAAAATCACGAGCCTCGGCAGGTACTAGCTTGCAAGGAAAACATGCAGCTGGAAGCAGAATAATTTCTAAAGCAGAACAGAATGAAGCACTTCTGTCTATTACAGAGACAGATAAGTCAGATAGTCAGCAACTTTTAAGTGATAAACAAAATAGTACCTTTCTTGTAGTCACTCCAGAAAAACGTAATGAAGACTATATTGCAATATCAGAACTGAAACCTGATAATGTACAATTGATAGTTAATGAGAAACAAGATGAAAATATGCACATTTCACAAACTGATCATAATCATAGGGAATCGTTAAATATAATTACTATTGATAAACAGAATAATGCTACTCACATAGTGCCCACTGAACCAGATGGAAGTGGACTTCACCCTACATCCAGTCATGAAATAACTACAATGCATTTAATACAAACATCAAAACAAAGCAATACTTTACACTTAATATCAAAACAGAACGAGTCATTGCCTGTCTTGACACTACCAAATCCTCAAAGCCATGAAAACTTTTCCAGTCAAATTGCACAAATACATAATAGTGATTTACCTATGGATATGGTAACTCATCATTCAACTAGGGAAGATCAAAATATGAAAGATCCCACTGAAATTGGGCAGGAAGCATTAATACAAGAGGGAGTATCTCAGACAGCTGTAATACAAGTTGTACAGTATCATCAACAGGAAAGCGATGAGGGAGAGGAATTTGTCTGTGGTATCTGTGGTGAAGATTTCAACGACAAGAACGTGTTAATGGAACACGTTAAAATTCACATATAAGTATTGTTATTTTTTTGCTAACCGAGTTTGTGATATTCTCGTGCTATTAATGTGACTATATAGAAAATAATGAACTTCAACATTACTTTCGTTTCAAAGAACAATTGTAAAATATAGCTATTTAAATATCATTTCCAATAGTAGTAGCAGGGCACCAGTTTTCTACATATGTGTCTCTTAAAAACGCAATGATATTGAAAGACAGAGAATTTTCAATTATATTTATACGTTTTTAATTGATTCGTTTTCGTTTTACAATTCCCCAAAATGCTTTTGCACACTTAGGTCGTACACTATACATGTGGTTAAATAATGTACGTGTATTAAAATAAAATCGGATAGATAAATATTTGTACATCATGTAAAACACATTAATGGTTATGGTAGAGGAAAGGAAGAAAACATATCGTAAGAAAAAAGTAATCCGAGGTTTATGTACATTTACCTAATGCAGTTTTATAAATTGTTTGGCGCTTTTAATTTATGTATTGTTTACGATGCAATAAATTTATTATGTATCGTTTTACGATACACAAATTACAATTGAACCAAATGTCACTTACAATGTAGAGTATGAAGTGCAATAAGAAAATAAAGTGCATTTTATTTTCTACATTTATTTTTTTATTTTACGTTATACCGAAACGTATTATTTTCTCATTTTTGGCTTGAAAATTATATATTTGCGTAGGTAACATTTAGATTCATCTTTGAATCGTCCCGCGCTTTTGCAAACAACTTCGTGAACAGTAACGTGTTGCCGGGACGAAATACAAGCGCAGGTTAATTTGTGAAATAAATAATAAATATTTTACGATTACGTTTTATATTTACTGTGTTCGTGCTATGGGATTTCAATAACTGATCATCAAATCTCATTGAAAGTCTGATGTAAAAGTAAGTACCTAAATTTATGAAATAATAATGTAAATACATTTTATTCGCACGTGATTTCAAATTTTATAACATTCAAATTGCGTAAATACATATTGTCGCGTTATGTATTTAAAGATATAACTTAATTTATAAAACGTAACGTTTAAAATTCAAAACAATTTGTACTTTAAACTAAATGTTAACCACCACTTTACGTTTAATATCTCTCTCCCCTTGTCATCATCAGTGCAGAAAACATTTTGTCAACCTGTGTGACATCTCGATTTTTAAGCGTAAAGATAACAGAATATTTATTATAAATAAAGTAGAGATATATAAAAAAGACTGTATTCTAAGCATATTCTATTGAAGCAGTTTTTAATTGAAGAGAAGTACATTTCAAAACGAAGTAGCTTTAACCTCAATCCTACGAAGCGTGGATATTCACAGAAATTAAAGAGGTTATGTCGTCGCTGTTTTATTTTAACAAATAATCAATTGAAAAATAAGAAATATTGAAGCAAAATAAGAAGATTTGATTGAATTTCAAAGCATACAAACATGCCTACGTGGAATCAAATTCAAGCACAGCTACGAAATCCAAATAACCCAGTGGTATTTTTCGACGTGTCTGTGGGTACAACAGAAATTGGCCGAATGATCTTTGAACTCTTTGAAGACGTCTGTCCGAAGACTTCAGAAAACTTTCGACAATTCTGTACTGGAGAATACAGAAAGGACGGTGTGCCATTAGGCTTCAAAGGTGCTATTTTTCACAGAGTTATTAAGGACTTTATGATCCAAGGTGGTGACTTTGTAAATGGCGATGGAACTGGAGTAATCAGCATCTATGGTGGTGGAACATTCCCTGACGAAAATTTCACATTAAAACACGATTCTCCTGGATTATTATCTATGGCAAACAGTGGCAAAGACACCAATGGTTGTCAGTTCTTCATTACATGTGCCAAATGTAATTTCTTGGATGGCAAACACGTTGTCTTTGGAAGAGTTATCGATGGACTTCTAGTTATGAGGAAAGTGGAGAATGTTCCTACAGGACCAAACAATAAACCAAAAATTCCTGTGACAATATCTCAATGTGGACAGATGTAATAGCTAACTGCAATTTATATTTTTATACAGAACCTGTGTATAAGACATGCCATGAATATTGTATTATATTTTGTAAGATTAAACATGGTATTATAATTGAATACTTCTTTCCACTTTTTGTATTAAGAACGGTTTGATTGTGATTTAACGAGCATTATATAATAGGATATAATTTTTAGGTAAATTGATAGGTAATTGCAATTACCAGTTTAGCTTCAAGCTCTAATTATCTACAGGAAACTTGTAATTTGTTATCGATATAGATCAGTTACCAACTCGTACTTCTTACTATATAATTTTTGCAGTATGTAGTTTCAAGAATTATGTTAAATTTTCATCAGCCAGTTAATGACCAATCAAATAGATTTAAATGAAATCAAGTGAAAGAAGTTGTTTTACGAACTCCGATTTTATTACGCTTGATTTACATATGAAATAAATATTCCACTTTACAATCTATGTATATGGTATTATGTTGGATGAAGATCCAAACGCGAATCTTACTTGTGAATTACTCTAAAATACTCTTTTTTTTCGATCCCTTCGGAAGTAACACACTCAAAGTGAAATACGCACGGTACGTGGTAATCTAAATCTATAATTCGCATCGATTGACAAAATTCCAACCGTGAATTTTAGGTCATTCATATCAAGTTACATCGATCAAATCGGACACTATCGGCTACGTGTATATTCGTACCTAATTCGTTCGTTAAATAATTTAATGCCTCTATCGATGTACTTAAAACAGCGAGTCTTATCATTTCAAATAAAAACTACGTATTCATTTCTTATATGCACGAAATTATTACACGTATCGATAAACTGCTTACACTACGTACGATTACATCCGTCTCGAATCCTGTCAACAGGAAATCATATACGACACAACGTGTACCGACGAGTTTGCCACACCGTGGCTCTCGTTGATGAAACGATCTACAAAACGCGAAAAACGAATCTCCGACCTCGATTACGGAATAAATACGAAAATAAAACTCCGTGTTGTCCCTTACGTTGCACAAAATCCAGTGCAGAGAGGCAAATTCTCAAAGGTGTCGGCCTCGAAGTAACGTCAAAGAAAACATCATCGCGAACAGCAGGCGCTACGCAATCCTCTACATATCGAAAACGCCTATATGTATATCGATCGTCCATTTAAATATTTTTCCTTGCAGCCTTTTCAACATTATCATCCCCCGTGATCCATCATAACAAATCAACACCGCTACCTGGATAATAACGATACATTCACGGTATCTGTGATACATTCCACGGTCGGTATCGTGGAGGGGGTTGGGGCAGTTTTGCTATCGCAAAAATCACGGAATCATCCGGATATCATCATCGTCGGGATCGTCACGACCTGAAACAACATTATACCGATCATCATCATCCGCAGCTCACGGTAGCGATAGTAGCTGGTCCCTCCTCTTGGGCACCGTGAGCTGAGGCGCGGTCTACCTGCTGTTGCAGAAAACGTCTTCCTCAATAGTGTCGACCTGCGAGTTATCGTCGACGACCATGATCGGCGTGGCGCCGTCGTGGAGGCTCGACTTCGAGATGGACCGTTTGTATACGTCCCTGGTCACGCTCCTTGTGAAACTGAACTTCCGTACCAGCTTCTTGTCCAACGCAGCCGGGCTCTTTGGCCCTTTAGCCCGGAACTCGTCCTCGGTGCCCTCGTAATGGGCGAGCATCACCTCGGTCGCGTGTTCCTCGATCACATCCACGGCATAATCGATGTCATCATCAGTGGCGTTCTCCTTTATTACGCAGAATCTCAAGATATACTTGCCCATCACCCTGGCCGGGATCATGTGAAGCCTACCGGAAGCATTGATGTTCGCCAACAACTCCTGATTGATCTCGTCGCTCTCCTTCAATCTGAAGCAGACCAGACCCACTCGTACGTCGTTCGTGATCTCGAACCGCTTGTCCTTCTTCATCAGCGTCTCGAACCGTCTCGCGAGCCTGATATGATTTCTTATGTACTTCTGTAATCCGGTTATACCGTACGATCTCATCACGAACCACAGTTTCAGCGCCCGGAAACGTCTGCTCAACGGAATACCCCAATGCCGATAGTCTATGGACTCGCCGGACCTGGCGTGTTGAAGATATAGAGGATCGACGACCAGGGCCGACGTCAATTTCACCCTGTCCCTCACCCAAAGGCAGGAACAATCGAAATTCACCAACAGCCATTTATTTGGATTCGTGTTGAACGAGTCCGCGTGTTGTATACCGGCCATCAGCGGTCTCATTTCTGGGCAGATGAACGCGTTACCGGCGTAAGCGCCATCCACGTGCAGCCAGATGTTCGGATACAGTTTACACACTGGGCCGATCTCCACCAGATTGTCGAACGCACAAGATCCTGTCGTGCCGAGGGTGGTGGAGACGAAGAACGGGACCAAACCGTTCGCCACATCCTCCCTGATCGTAACAGTAGGCGACCAATCGCGGCAGAAACGCCGAGTCCTCGGTGTTCGGGTCCTGTTCCTTCAACGTTCGGATCGCTTGGGTACGCGCAGCCAGCATCGTGACCAGAATACACTCCGATGCGGAACCCTGTATCACTCCACCGCCCTTCGAGGCCTTGTGCTCGGACAGAAACTCCCGTGGCAGATCTATCGCCTTCGCGTACCAGTCGAGCACGATCGTTTCCAGTTCGGTGCAAGCAGGGCTGGCCGCCCAAGAGAATCCGATGCAGCCGATCGCATCGGATAACATGTCCCCGAGAATCGAGGGAAACGAGTTCCCGGATGGGAAATACGCGTGGAACCGTGGATGTTGCCAGTGAGTGATCTAAAAGAATAGCGTTCGAAGCTTTCTTTATTAATTTATCATTTTAACCAGACACATGAAAAACACTCGTACATGCAAACTTGTATAACGTTTGGATTTAATTCTGTTTAAAGCAACTTCGTCGATCACTCTGTAGGGAATAAACTTCATTTCGGTCTTCGAGATCCATGAAAGTGGGAACAACAAGCGGAGAATATGCTCCACGAGGGGGAAAGAACGTGACCGTTCACGGTCGCCTTACTTTTTACTATTTTTTTCGTGTTCGCGAATATTATTAACATCGAATAGAGGTCGGAATCGATAATCCCGCCTCGGCTGGATGTACTTACCCCGGGCATTATCTTGCATTCGACGTCTCGCATTATGGCGTCCCAGGACTCCCCTTTCGCCGGCGCTTCCTTGGGTAGAAGCGGTCTCAGGTAGCCGGGATCCACGTTCGCGGTCACCCTCTTCCCTTCTAACGTTCGTAGATACTCGCAGATGTATTCTACCATCTGCTTGCCGCGTACTTGAAACTCATCGATGTTCATGGTAGTATAGTCGCCGGCTGGAATGGAATTCTGTAAGGTGGCCGTTTCGTATAATTCAGACTCGATTAAGCACGTTCGGGCGTGTACGTGATTCGCGAACGGTTTTCGCTGACTTTTATCGCGACACGCGGAATTCAAACGAGCTTCATTCGCGATGAAAGAAAATATTTCGCGCCGGAATAATTCGATTGCTTCCGTGAAAAAGAAGGGTCACGGGAGGATGAGATTTCGATCCTCGAATTCGGAAGGATGGATCTCGTTTACACGTTTCTGTACAATATCTAATACTTATGGTATAACTATAACCCTTAAATCTTGTTTATAGTATAAGTCTTATACGTTGAAAAAAGAGGCTTAATGTAAAAAGGATTTTACATTGAATAATTTTACATGTTTAATCGTCTCATTTTCGATTAAGTTATTTTTTACATTCGTACTTAATTGTTCACACACACACACACACACACACACACACGCGTCTTCTTTTCGATACACCGAGCGTTACAAACGAATCGTGTGTATCTTTTTTCGTCGTCGATTTAACGTGCACGCGGATCGAACTACCCCTCCGCGTATCTCAGTGTTGCGTCGAGCGAGGCTTAAAGCTCTATAAAGTTTTAATAGTTTCACTCACTTTATTTATTTGTGTTTTGTTTTTACTACCGACAAAACCCATCCACACTTTTGACTATACTACACGGCTCCTCAAACCGAACACGTTCTGGTTCCGTGATGGTGGTAAAAATCAGTGCGTTGGAAAAACTGAGAGCTTCAGAGGGGAACAACACGTAACAGGTTCGTCCCGCGTTGGAACCGAGACTGGTAGCACCTGCCAAAGCGCCGGTCAGTTTTATTGCGCGGCCTCCTCTTCGTACATCCCTGCTTCACGCAGATAAAATTAAGGCGGAGCTTCGGCGATCGCGAGCATTTTTAATTTAGCTACTTCATTCTTCCTCGTAGCAGCAATGGCCTTTTGATAGCTGTTTGCGAACCGAATGGCGATCAAAAAGGTCGCCGTTCTTTACCCTTCTTCCATATTTTCTCGCGAGTCTTCGAGAATTCATCTCACGCGCATCAAATTGCAGACATTTAATTATTTAATTCATTTGTTCTATAATGTATAAATCTTTTTTTCCACGAGAATCGCCGGACAGAGATTAGTTTTCTAGGATAGCTTATTCATCAGATTTCGATTCTATTTCGAAACACCTGATTCACCTCTTTTAGGCTATTCAACAGATTTCGATTCGATTTCGTAACACCTGAACGTAGTTAGGTTATTCAACGGACTTCCATTCGACTTCGAAACATTTGAATTTAGCTTCTTTGCCTTATTATTCTTACTGTTTCTTCAGGAAATCGAAGTCACGTATCGATTAACACCAGGGTCTTACTTTAATCCCCTCCCAAAATTGATTCCCTTCCTCATCGTATGGATCGATCCCCGAAATATACATATACATATATATCAACGAAATTTCGCGAGAAGGGTGTCATCAATGGTGATGGCGCCGCGAGGGGGTCGTCGAATAAACCACAGCCTGTTGTCGACGATGCCACGGGGAGTAAACTCGACCAGCCCCATCCATCCTTCCCCTCCCTGCCCCGTTTATAAATAGACGTTTACTCTTCACCTACATTTACAACACCCCGTAGAGAAGCGGTGACAGGTCACCGGTCAATCTTTGTAACACACACACGGGAACCGGGTGTGATGCACGGTTTTCTATCCGTCCACCACCTTCACGCATGGTCTCCTCCCGACCGTAGTTTTCGGATTGGATTCTCAATCAAGCCTATTCCCGGGGATGCCTGGCGATCTCGTTCGAATTAATTAATCCCACCACCGACCACCCCGTTGGTCCTTACATTTTTATCGAGGGATTAATACAAAAAAAAGGGAAAAGACCTCGAAGCAATTAAGGTATCGAATTCGATTTTAAGGAAACTGACACTGGGACCATTAGGGGATGAAAGTATATGTATATATGTATTAGGTGTACAAATTAATTCGTGGTCCCCACAATTAATTATCGACTCAAAATCACCAACATTTCTTCGAGAGGGGTGTTAGCCAACTGGCCTAGAAATGGCGGAAAGTGTGCAGAAAATGATGAATATTTTCATGACTAGATTGTAAATAAACGAAACATCTATGAAAAGAAGGGCACAAATTAATTTGTACACCTAAGATGTATACCTATATATTTGGTACGGTAATATTTTTATTGAATTTCCTGGTTTCACATAGCATATTGGAGGTTTTTGAATGGTATACCCCAGACGAACTGGGTCACTCGAGTGGAATGTCTTCTAATTATCTTGAGCAGTTTATTCGAAGGGTTGCAGACAGGGTATGTGGTAACATTAACCGTTAGATCGTTGCGATCGTGCCTTCGACGTATCTCCTAAATATCTCTCCTCCACGATCGCCCCTCCCCCATCCCCTTAATTTCTGCGATCTTCTTCCCAGGCGTCGTAGGATGAAATATTCACTCGATTAATCGACACATTCCCAGCGTAACTTCCCACGTAAGTCGATTACGTTCGCGCGTGTATCGCTTGACGTGAGCCCCGTGGATCACGTACGCGCAACGACGGAACACAGGCGTCATAATTCCACGACGGAGAATCGGCTCGCGATTTTTCTCTGCGTAAAACGGAGCGTTTGAAGCGTGAATCGTAAACGGAGCCGGATAAATGTCACGTATTGCTCGGAGCGTTGAACGTTGGGGACAAAGATGAAGGAACGTGAGACCGTGTAAAAACGGACAGCACTGTCCAGGTGCATCGTATTGCTCGATCCGTTGACACCCCCGCCGAAAATCTTTTCGATCGTCGCGAAAACGGGACTTTATTTTCTGACCCCTAGTTTTCGCGATCCCAGACACCATGAATTCTTCCCCCCGGTTTCTTGCCTCCTTTTTTTATTTCTAATTCAAAGGGACCGGTTAATTTTCATTTATAACGCGGTCGTTTGATTCTGAGATCGCTCGCAGAGTCGACGTATGTACATACAGGAGAATCTTGTGTGTACGCGGCACGTCCACGTGATTCCGTCGCGATCCAAACGGAGCGCATCTATATAAACAGATCGATAGGCGAGTAAAGATGTGTACACTTGTTATTTATCGAGCGTAGACGCGTTCGAGCATACGGTAATCCATCGTCAGACGTTGCCTCGATGGGGTGGCTCGACGCCCGACCTCCATTTTGGAGAGAAGTGCTCGATGAACGACACTATCAAGACGCGCCATCGACGATCCATACATACCCCCATGGATGGACTTATAATTTGTAGGTTTCTCAAGTTCGAATTCGCGGGTCAATCCTCTATCGGCTCACACGGGAACTTCGTTCTCTCGACGGTTTCGTCGGCAGTACTCGCGGATTCAGGCGGGGGGAATCTCGAATTCCGTTTCTGGTGAATACCAGTGCACCTGGAGAAACGTGTTCGAAAATGGGATAAACGAGATGGGAAAAGAGAGGACGCTTTACGCCCTCCCGTTCGGCGATCTCCCGCGCGACGGCGAACCGGATGGTGAAGGCTCTGGGCTACAGCCGTTGCTGCTACCCCGACGACTTCCGGTACTGCCTGCCTTCAAACGGACCATCGTGTCCAGATGACGGAATCTGAAATGAGGTATACCCTTAAACACCATTTCTTGATTTGTTACATTGTATTGATTGTTATGAATGTATTTTAAATTCGGGGAAAAGGGAAGGTTTCTTCGAGAGCCTCTTTGTCACGTACCTCAGAGACAGCTCGCTAGTATCAGCAGCGTCTTTCGCCTGCATCAGTACACGCAATGGTACTAAAAATTTTGGAATCTCACGTCGTAGGATTTGGATTCGATCCAATACCGCCGATCGTCGCCTGCGTGTCCAGTTTCGCTCCAGTCCTGTTCGGGGTTTTCGTGAATCCAGGCTGAATCGCGGGATCGGACACCATACGAACGAAGAAGGACCTCCTTTGTTCCAGAGTCGCCTTCCTCTTCTTCTCACGGATGTCCGCCAGTTCGTCCATAACGTCCTGGAATTTCAAAACGTAAGAACACTTGGAACACGCGAAGAGACTACGAGAACAAGAGTACGATCGGGTGTTTCACTTGCCTTGGACTCCAATAACTCGGCCAGATAGTCGGTTATGATACTCCAGGCCGTGTCTACGATGTTAAAAATGTTACAACGTGTACAAAACGGAATCACGAGAGAACAACGGGAACTCACCGACGTCGTTTGCAGTGGCGTTGGGAGCGGCGAGAGCGAAACGAATGGTGAAACGTTGATTCACTCTGGCCGGGACCATGTGTAGCTTCCCCGAGTCGTTTATGGTGCTCAGAAGCTTCTGATTCAGCTTGTCGGAGCCCTTCGCGCGAAAGCACACAAGTCCCAACTAAGAGGATTCGAGACCAATTAAGGTATATCGCGACGTTAAGCCCCTTTTATCACTTGGAGGGCGCTTGTACGAGGTAACAACTCACCACCACTTCATTGCACACTTCGAACCTGCTGTCCTTTTTGACCAGTGCCTCGAATCTTTTCGCTAACTCGATATGGTTTCTTATATAGGCCTGCAGACCGGATATACCGTAGCTTCTCAGGACGAACCAAAGCTTCAAGGAACGGAATCGTCGGCTCAGAGGTATGCTCCAGTGCCTGTGAAAGGTGTATAAAAGGATATCACAAAAGAAAATAATTACAAGACCAAAGACGAAGAATCTACATGGGACAGATAATTATTGTCACACCTGTAATCGATCGCCGTGTCCGCGTGAGTGTGTTGAAGATAAAGCGGATCGACGACGAGCGCGCTGGTCAGCTTGAATCTGTCCCGTACCCATAGGCAAGAGCAATCGAAGTTCGTCAACAGGAACTTATTGGTGTTCGTGTTACAGGAGTCCGCGTACTCGATACCGGCCATCAGGTACTTCAATTCCGGACAAATAAACGCGTTACCCGCGTACGCTGCGTCCACGTGCAACCACACCTGCCAAAAGAAAATGTGAACCTCGAATTATCCGATAAAAAAGAATACGGTAAATCCTCGATGAGTGTTCAAAGGCAAAACATTAAACCTACCACGACCGGACAAATGACCGGTTTTGTCGTTCTAATTCCTACCTTTTCGAAGGGGTAGGTTTAGTGTTAAAAGGTCAGCGTTACACCTGGGGATCTCTCCTTGTCAGTGCCGAAGAGCCTTCGAGCACTCATCAATGATTTACTGTACAACCCAGTACACTAGTGGTTAAAAGCGATCGCCTTACGCCAGGGTATTTTTTACAAATCGGGCCGATTTCCTTGAGATTATCGAAGGAACAGCAAGCGGTGGTGCCGAGGGTGGTGGAGACGAAGAACGGGATGTACCCCTCGGCAGTGTCCGCCTCGATTGCCTATTAAAAGAATTGAATCATTGGAATTATCGAGGAATTACGGGAGGTGTACCAGGAGTTATCATCGATCACAGGAAGAACGATAAGAAGGCACCTGACGCAGAGTTTCGCCGCGAAGCACGCTCTTCTCGTCAGGCTCCAGAATTCGAAGTTTCACGATGAAGAGCGGTTTCGTCCAGATGCGAATGCGCTGGCGATTCCTTCAGCCTAGCGATCGCTTGCGCTCTGGCCGCCAGCATGCACACCAACACGCACTCCGAGGCTGAACCCTAAATGTCGAATGTAAAAACGACATTTCTTTCGATATATACTTCTTTTACACGAAAAACACCGTTCACGGAAGAGGTGGTGATGAAGAGAGTTGTTACCTGTATCACACCTCCTCCCTTGCTACCCGGATTAAAGTACAGAAAGTCCGTCGGAAGACCGATAGCCTTGCCTGGGATTCGTGAAAATTCAGAAAATATTTTAATCGGGTTTGTTAAGTTTCTTATTTGTAGTATATACAGGGTGTCCCATTTAAATCGACCCACACGAGTATCTCCGAAACTGTTAACGACATGTTGTCGATTTAAATTGACCACCCTGTATATATTGGAGGAACGTTATCATTACCAAACCAATCGCAGACTATCGTTTCCAGCTCTGTGCAGGCCGGACTGGCCGCCTAGAACAAACAACAATGTCGTTAGTCACCATTTGACGATCAGAGCAAATAATTACCGATCGATCCGTCACCGCTGACGGCGTACACTCCGGAATTCTGTTCGGAGGAATCGGATTCGTACGTAGGACGGTTCCAAGGACAGATAAAAATGGAAAAAGATCCGAAAGCTCACCCATGAGAATCCAATGCAGCCTATCGCGTCCGAAAGCATGTCGCCGAGGATCGACGGAAAGGAGTTCCCGGCCGGGAAATAAGCGTGAAATCTCGGATGTTGCCAGTGGGTAATCTACAGAAAAAGAAGAAAAAAAAGAAATGCTTCGTGCGGTTCTACACCACCGGCGTCGATTGCTTTCGTATCGATCTCGAGAGGACCACGGTATAAAGAAAAAAAAATCGTTCTTTCCGCTTTTACCCCAGGCATGATCTTCGATTCAACATCCTTCATAATGTCTTCCCACGGCTCCGGCTGTTGCGGCGGTTCCAACGGTAGCAACGGTCTCAAATATCCGGGTCCAACGTCCGGCGTTACTCTCCGGCTGTGGATATTGCTCATAAACTCGCAAATGTATTCCACCATCTCCTTGCCGCGGACACGAAACTCTTGGATGTCCATGGCCGATATTATTCACTCTCTCGGTTGGAGCTCTCGAGGGCACCTTTAATAGTAACAACACAATATCTTCGGATATCAATCTTCTTTCAAATAAAGGATCACGTACTGGCCCAGACCTAATCACCGATCCCCGAACAGAGGAATGACTACGTTTCTTCACTTTATTCTCCAGCACAAACTACATCGTCTTTCATCGATTCTCGACGGTATGTGTACATCCCGTACAACCACAGACACTATTTCTCAAGAGAAAGAAAAATTTAGCCGTATACAACTCTAGGATCTTCCTGTTTAGAACATTCTCCTATTCACTTTACAACAAGAGTGTCCTACAAATCCCCGAAGAAATGTATGGTCCCTCCCACCTGGGTGCACGGTGAACTCATTCCTACCTGTTGCTAGTCACAGACGACGAGGGATGGATGTGGTGTAACGGGGGCTTGCGTCCAATCCGGGGTCCACGTCGGATGAGCCACCGCCGAACAATCCCCAGTTCCTCTAACCACCGTGGATATATCGAGGATCCTGGCCGCGAGAGCCAGAAAAAGTCCTCCTCCGACTGGTGCGCAAACGCGCTTCCTTCCAACAAGCGATCTTCTTCCTTCAGGAGGGGGAGAGGATCCTCGAGGCGAAAGGACACGGAACGGTGAGGGCACACGGAGGCGGATCTATGTGTGCCGCCGCGATGGTACAATTTCCGTCAAGGGGATGCTTGAAATAGACACGCGGGAACCCATCGTCGGGGCTCTCTCGTCCGCCTAAGTAAGCTCATTCTTGGCGTTCCGTCAGTCGGCTCTTTAATAACTGTTACGCGGCAACGGGGCGATTACACGAGTGGATAATGCAACGACTACCCCGAAACTTGGAAAATAATCCCGGCAATATCCGCCGTGTAGGATCGTGACCGAGTTTTATCGGGGACACGACAACACGTGCTGTACACACGCCTTGTAGGAAAGTACGACGGGGTATAATCGACGGCAGATGTCCCCCGAACGAGGATCGAATCCTGGACTCAGGGGAAGTTCCTTCGCTGATGTCACTTCCGTGAGACGAAATGTACCTGATAATCCGCTGACTACTCACCACCCCATGTGCAATTTGATCGAGCCACCTTATGTAACGGAGGAGGATCGTTCGAACGTCCCCCTGTTCGTTGCTACCGAACAACGTGTGTTTCGATAAATATATAGGAAAGGTGCATATACAATCCACGGTGAAGGATGAGTCACTAAAAGTCACTGAAAATTCAAATCAAAAAGGGGCGTCGAAAGTTTCCGTGACGAGAAATCTCATCACTACCCTCCGCCTCCTTGATCGAAACGCGGAAGTATGCATAGAATCGGTCGAACACCGGTTCGAGCAGAATTCTACCGGAGAAAGGTCTCGAAACGCGACCAAGTCGTCGAGCATCTTCACCACGGTGTGGCTGGCCACTCGAATAAATTGGAAGCCGGTCTTCTAGGAGCGCGCGATGGTTTATTACGGCGGCGGAAGAGCGCGCGTAAGCATCGTTAAGAAGGTGTCAGACGCAGAATGTCCCTCCGCGGCTGGTTCGAGAGAGATCCCCCTCCCGAAAGTCCTCGAAATCCTTGACCTTTTCTTCCACGTTTCTCCTTTTTTTTTCTCACAAGAATCCTACGCGCACGTTAAACGTGTCCCCGATTGACCGCTCGAAATTAGATCGTTAGAACTTCTTAACCGCGTTCACTTCCGGTTAACACCTGGCCCCTAAAAATGTGGATTGCTTCTTTCTTGTCATTTTTAGAGGAAACACGCACGAGGAGCCACCGTTCGATGATCGAATTGCAGTGGCCCCACGACTGCTTGTGTACTACATGGGCGAATAGCATGACAGACCTATATAGGGGCGAATAATGATTTCTGTCCTAGACACGGAACTAGGGGTAGCTTCAAGAAACTCAGTTAAATCTTTAAAGGGAATCGATCCACGATGGACGGTGGTGTCACTATATACCTGACGAAGTCAGAGGACTAGCTGTATAATAGAAATATCATAGTTGTTGTTCTTTTAGGTGCAGTCGAATGGTATATCGACTATCCTTTAGGTCCCAGACCTTTATGCGCGTTTCTTTGCTCAACTAGGGTGTTTATGAATTGCTGGGAATCGATCAGGCCGTGGTTAAGGGTCCATCTGACCACAGATGTTTTCATCTGTTGCATGTCAGCTTGTTTACAATGTCGGTCAGATATTAGGGGAAGGTTGCCGAATTTTGACCATCGCCTAGGTTGGACCACTAATGCAACTTGTCATCTGTAAGTACGCAATGTAGACAATATGTGTATGATAGTGATGATCACATTAACTAATTTATATATAACCAACGCATATTGTCTATCACACACTGCAAATTGACATTACATGTGACGAGTTACAGTAGTGGTCCACCTTAGGCAATGGTGCAATCTTCCCCTATGTATATCTACCTGACCAGCTCATTTAAGGGGGTCATTGAAATCCGCATCACTTGTGTAGTATCCAAAGAAAAACCCAAACGATTCTTCGCGTCTGGCTTTGGATACTACAGCGTGCCTCTATACCATCTCCCTTGCTCCAGCTTAACTTTTCAAAATTCAAACCCATCGGACTCGAAAAAACGGTGCATCGAACTCCTGGGGATCAGTCGAACGTGGTCATCGTTCATTGAATAGCTCGGACCGCGTAAGGTGAAACGACGCCCTTTAGGGATAAAAACGTTCATAATGCTGGAATGCAGGAGCGAGGTACTGGCAGGGGCGCTTAATAATGCAATATGGCGTCTTGGCGTCGCGGCGCTATGCCGGCTATGCCGCATACCACCACCATACGCACGCCTACACTGCCGAGAAAGCACCCTTTTACACCCCCTTGACGAAGGTGCGGTCGGGTAGGGATGTACCGTGCAATCGAATGCTGATTGGAAAATATTGATGGGGCCTTCCATACGGGGATCCCCCTCTCCGAGCAGCTTTTTTCAAGCTCGCCTCGGAATTCCGGAAATTATATCGATCCGCGAACTTTATCGAGGTGCTGCGCCCTGCATGCACCTCTCTTGCCCCCAATATTAATTGACGATCATCGAAATGAAATTGATGGGGCCGAACGGAGCCAAAGTTTGCCTTCCGATGAAGTATTTCTTGTTGAATATTTGCAGAAAGAAATTAAAAACGGTGGGTCAGATATACTTACGTCCACATACCCATTGGAATATCCTTTTCTTGTTTCGTTCGGACGAGGCTAAACGTTGTTGACGAAGAAATCTGCGTGTGCGTTCATCTTGGTAATTAAATTGTACAGATTAATGAGAGGACAGTCACGGTAAGGAGGAACCTGTATACGTGGTAGTCGATGAAATTGTAGGCCAAGTTCAGCAAAAACACATTTAAACCATGTTTCATGGGGGACAGCGAGACCTGAAACGAGTTCTGTGGAAGACTGTACAAGTTCCGAGTTCCATGAATGGTTTCCGGCGATAGTTAGGGAGATCGTGACCTACTGTCGGATTGGCGTCGCCTCCTTTCATCCCTTGAAACGGCATTCTCGCGACTTCTATTCCCGTAGTTCGAGGAAGATTAATTGGATGTTGGACTCGTGATTAATAAGCCGGTCATTTAATACTTCCAGATGGGCAGGTCGAAGTTAAAAAAGAAAAAGAAGTGGACGAAGAACTTGAGGGAGGAGCCAGAGGTTTCCGATGTCCCTGTACCTAATTTACCGGAGAAGTTTCTTTTAATGCGCGTGAGTCCGTAACGGTGGATGAAAACGGAACTTGTTTAACGTTAGCGCGAACTCGGTAACGTGACTTAATCGGGGATTTTACAGGTGAAAAGCGGCACCAAGATTCGAAACGTTCTTGGATACGCACTGAAGGAATTTCCGAATTACGGCAGTGTCGTGTGGACGTCGGCGGGTCACGGGGTTGGAAAGGCTATTTCTTGCGCGGAACTGTTCAAACAGAAACACGAAGGACTTCACCAGATCACAAAATTGCGTTACACTCGGTGAGGACTCGTCGGGAACGATATTGTTAGGGTTTTATGGTTACTGTTTGAATCTTCAATTGTAATTACAATTCCAGATCAGAAAAGTCTAAAACGGAGAATGAAGAGGGCACCAAAACGGATACCCGTCACGTACCGGAAATATACATCTCACTGACGAAAGACGTGAAGGATAACACGGAACCCGGGTAAAAAATTGAATTTCTTTTTGTTTTATTTGCTATTGTTTACGGTGTCTTCCGGGGATTACATAGCTATCAGGCACCCGACGATCGCGGGGAATTCTTGAATGGACAAGAACCGAAAAATGGGAAGAAAGGAGGGAGCAAGGAGGCTGGTAGTAATGTGACCTGCATCGATGCCGAGGAATTCGCGGCGATGGGGTTGAGAACTGGTCAGAAAAGGCCGAAAAAAGAGCAGCAAACAGAAGCACCGCCGAAGAAAAATAAAAAGCGAAGAAACGATAATCGATAATGAGGTAGAAGGGAAGTACGTAAATGGCATTGTTTAGTAAAACTCAATTAAAAATCATCGAGATGCAAGTGTGAACTGAAAATTAACCGGTTTCCTTCGATCGAGAATATTCCTTTTCCTCCAGTTTTGATATTATTCGTGAGGATATTCGATAGACTGAGGTTTTGTATTAAGTAGAAAGTTTATTCTTAGTCAGTAGATGCACATTCGTTACAGAAGTGGATCGCATAACAATATATTCCTGTAGACATCCTGTTAATGAATATTCTCAAAGTTTCTTATTTACACATCATTTATATGTACAATGTTATAACAGGTATGCATGAACATCGCGAGCTTATACGTAGTACGAAAGTTTTCAGTGCCCATATGCGTGAATTCGTTTGCGTAGTTTCAAAAAAGTGATTATTCTACCACATCGCAATTGTACCGTAACAGTGCAAACTATTACGATATTTCGTCAAAAGAAAGTGGTACTGTTTGAAACTTGTGTTGTTCACAAGTTGATCATAATGGCAAACAGAATGTTTTACAGTTGTCGAAACAGTTTTTCGATGATATCGTATCAAATTCGTACAAGCATAGGAAAGTTTCCTTAAACGGCATAACAAACTGTATATTCATTTAATATTACATTAATCGCTGGTGTGAAGTCTATCCAGTAGAGCTTATATATTCGGCAGTGATGTAGACGATCATCCGCCACTGATATTGCTTTGTCTAGTAAAAAAAACTAGGGAATGCTTTCAACGTTGTGTCTGATGGTTGTATAAAATTGTCAATGTATAATTATCCGAACTTGCTTAAATGATTACGAGACAATGTTGTTTCTTTTTAATGTCGCACAAAATAAAATATAACTTAAAATATAACTTTTCGTTAGGGATTAAGATTACTTACATTTAAAAGTTGAGTTGTCTGAGATTGAAAAGTGTTTCTGTGTCTAATGAGTTAACGAAATGATAAGTAATGAATTTACAAAAGTGCTTCACGTTTACTCGAATTCCCTAGCCTTACTTTTATAAATGCAAAAGCCCTGGCAATATGTCAGAACCACACACATTATCCTTATGTCTAACAGGTGAGACAATTGAAATGTAACTTCTTTGAACTGTGATATATCGTCAACAACGGGAGAGAAGCTTAATGTTCCAGGTTTGTTACCACACGAGATAGATATGATATAAATAAGAACACTACAACATTTATTACCATCACTGACATTGATAATAATGGTGAATAAGAATTCGTCTAATATTGTGATTATAATTACATCATATCGATGAATTACTTTATATTATACTGGATAAATCTATTTCTTCATCACGAATTCTTTAAAAGAAAACTGTCTTAAAAATCAGTCGATTAATCTTACTTATTAATTTAGATATAATTTACACTTAATTATATAAATGAAACAACTCAATATGAAAACAGTTTTTCGAACTTCATCTATAATTAATAATTTAAATAAAATCAAATATTTTTACAAAAATGTGCAATACTACAGAAACTTCGACAAAAAAAACATTTGACCCGAACTTCTTGTTATTAATACAATACTTATATGAGCAAGAATTCAATGACACAGAATTATCTCAGATTAAATACATTATAAAAAAAATAACAAAAAAAGAACTACATCTTCATATAAAAAGACTTAGTAACAGTTTGTTTCATTATTTCAATTATCTCATACACTATAAATCTTACACATTATAATAGCAAACGTACACTGTAAACATTACGAGTAAGCATGAAAAATTTCTTTACATAGTGAATTGTTTTTAGAAGACATTGAGGAGAAGTATCCTAGTGTTAAATTTAGAAATTCACATAGCGATTTAGGTGGTATAATTACCGACACGTTTCCAATACTCTTGTCACACATGGAACTACGTCAAGTGGTATTTCAGCAGTATTTTAATGTTACCAATGATTTCTCTATATCTGGCAAATCAGTTTTGGGCAATATAAATAAACATTCAGACTCTAAGCTTCACTTTCTGTGGTTCCATCCTCTTCCATAATTGGTACTATCAAACTTTCTTTTGACATCAAACTGTACTTTGTTACAAATGCTGTAAACCTGCAACAAGAAGGCTAACTCAGTGACAAAATAGATAAAACAACATAACATGTAGAAAATGCAAAATTATTTGCTGTACCTGCGACACAGAAAAGTCTCATTCTCAAACTCATCGAATATTATTCTGTGGTGATAGTATGCATGAGAAAAGATTCTGTAAACCCTGCGACTAACAGATCCCAGCTTAGCAACTGAAGATTCCTTGATACTCACTCTGAAACGAATTGGAAACACGTGTAACTGTAATAATTACAAATGACTTTTTCTTTTACGTATAACTACTTATCCTACCTGCTGGGAAAATATTTGTTACTGTTAAGCAAACAAGCTGCACCGTCAAGTGTGTGTCTTGTATAATCAATAGCTGGACATTCCTTGGGTGTCTTATGTGCAGCACACAAGAATATCCATTGTTCGGTAGCTGTCATTTGAGTACAAATTTCTGGATGACATTCTTCTTGCAGTCTCACTGTTAAACCATTTAACTCCATACAAAATTGTCTGAGGTGCTCATATTTCCATACAGCTTCATCTTGTGCATCTGGCATTTTGAGTATTAAATCAACATTGGCAGGTTCTCTTCTGATCATCTGTTGAATATATTGTTGCACGGCCAATGTGCTGTCCATTTCCTCAAATGGTTCATCCGGCCATCTACAGAAATCCTAAACAAATGACATTTCGAATCACAAAAGTATATAAACATCCAATGATTACTTTTACTCCCTTTCTTATCACAAAACAGTAATGATGCACTACGTGATTACCTGTCAAACATTTGCATGTTTATTATTAGGGCGTAACATGAAAGATATTTGCAACACCTAATTAACCTAAATTCGTGTTACAGATCATAAAGAATCTATATATTAATAAACACACGGGACAGATTAAACAGGATAATATATATTATTAGAATGTGTAAACAGTTGCTTGTTTTGTAGACCGTTCATTGATTTTCATCAGACATGTCAGGGACGCGTTCGAATGTTTCTGCAAGTACGCCCCGTAGAACGGAACATACATTGGATAATAACATGGGATATATGATGGCCATAAATCGTTAACGAAAATAACGTCATTATTAACCTTTGCTTTTGTTCCGGGCCTATTTCTTCTGAGGATTGTAGGTCCGTCCGCCATCTTCATTTTGCCAGTTGTTGCACTTGATCAGCGTGCACGTTTGATCGGATCAAATAAAAAGATCTGATGTGTCGTAATGTCCGCCTAGAGAGTAGCGACTAGAGATGGCGTGCAAAATCACTAACGGTGATTTATCACAGTGATCGCAGAATCACGATCACGGTCGTGTGACCGTGATTGCGATTTTTTTATCTTGAGTGAATTTGCTCACTGCGATCGTAAGTCCTTGATCTTTAAACAGAAAAACGTATTCAATATGATTTTACGATGAATTACATTACTATTCGTGTTTGTAAAAATCAGTAGAAAAAACAAGAAATTCTAAAAGAATGATTTGCTAGGTAACATGTAAATTATAATTTATAAACATTAAGTTATTCATTATTCTTCATTGTTTCGTTACCGATAAAGCATGAATTCTGAGTATTATTAGCACAAATGAAGTGTTATATATTTCATTTATATTGCATGTATCTATATGATTTGACGGGAATAAAAATATCCGATGCTTCAGTTTAAGGTTCAGGGATAAATATGACAG
>NW_015374138.1:10402-10664 GCF_001272555.1 Dufourea novaeangliae | reverse complement strand
GCCCTCGTTAGCCCAATTGAGAATGCGGATGTCACTGTCGAGGTTACTGTCCATGTCACCGCCAATGTGACTGCCGATTTCACGGTCGATGCTACGCCCCATTTCAACGTCAGTGTCATCATCAATGTGAATGTCGATGTCTCTGTCGATGTTACTGCCCTCGTCAGCACTAATGTGAATGCCGATGACACTGTCGACGTTACTGCACTTCACACTGCCAATGTGAATGCCGTTGTCACTGTCGATGTTACTGCCCATGTCA
>NW_015374138.1:7775-8702 GCF_001272555.1 Dufourea novaeangliae | reverse complement strand
GCCAATGTGCATGCCGACGTCACTGTCGATGTTATTGCCCTCGTCATAGCCAATGTGAATGCCGTGGTAACTGTCGATGTTACTGCCCACGTCATCGCGAAAGTGAATGCCGATGTCAATGTCGATGTTACTGCCCATGTCATCGTCAAAGTGAATGCCGATGTCTCTGTCGTTGTTACTGCCCTCGTTAGCCCAATTGAGAATGCGGATGTCACTTTCGAGGTTACTGTCCATGTCACCGCCAATGTGACTGCCGATTTCACGGTCCATGCTACGCCCCATTTCAACGTTAGTGTCATCCCCAATCTGAATTTCTATGTAACTGTCGATGTTACTGCCCTCGTCAGCGCTAGTGTGCCTGCCGATGTCACCGCCGATGTTGCTGCCCCTGACAACGTCAGTGTCATCATCAATGTGAATGTCGATGTCTCAGTCGATGTTACTACCCTCGTCAGCGCTATTATAAATACGGATGTCACCGTTGATGTTACTGCCAATGTCATCGACAAAGAGAATGCCGATGTCACTGTCGATGTTCCTGCCCTGGTCAGCAGAAATGTGAATGCCGATGTCACTGTCGATGTTACTGCCCATGTCATCGTCAAAGTGAATGCCGATGACACTGTCGACGTTACTGCCCTCGTCATCCCCAATGTGAATGCCGATTTCACTGTCGACGCTACTGCACTTCCCATCGCCAATGTGAATTCCGATATCACTGTCGACGTTACTGCACTTCTCATTGTCAATGTGAATGCCGTTGTCACTGTCGATGTTACTGCCCTGGTCATCACAAATGTGAATGCCGATGTCACTGTCGATGTTACTGCCCATGTCACTGCCAATGTGACTGCCGATTTCAATGTCGATGCTACGCTCCATTTCAACGTTAGTGTCATCCTCAATCTGAATTGCTATGTAACTGTC
>NW_015374138.1:1715-7179 GCF_001272555.1 Dufourea novaeangliae | reverse complement strand
CCAATGTGAATGCCGATGTCACTGTCAATATTACTGCCCTCGTCAGCGCTAGTGTGAATGCCGATGACACTGTCGTCGTTGCTGCCCTCGTTATCGCCAATGTGAATGCCGATGTCACTGTCGATGTTACTGCCCTGGTCATCACAAATGTGAATGCCGATGTCACTGTCGATGTCACTGCCCATGTCAACGTCAGTGTCATCATCAATGTGAATAACGATGTCTCTGTCGATGTTACAGCCCTCGTCAGCGCTAATGTGAATGCCGATGACACTGTCGACGTTACTGCACTTCACACTGCCAATGTGAATGCCGTTGTCACTGTCGATGTTACTGCCCATGTCATCGTCAAAGTGAATGCCGATGTCACTGTCGACGCTACTGCACTTCTCATCGCCAATGCGAATGCCGATGTCACTGTCGCCGTCACTGCACTTCTCATCACCAATGTGAATGCCGATGTCGCTGTCGATGTTACTGCCCTCGTCAGCGCTAGTGTGAATGCCGATGACATTGTCGACGTTACTGCCCTCGTAATCGCCAATGTGAATGCCGACGTCACTGTCGATGTTATTGCCCTCGTCATAGCCAATGTGAATGCCGTGGGAACTGTCGATGTTACTGCTCATGTCATCGCGAATGTTAATGCCGATGTCACTGTCGATGTTACTGCCCTCGTCATCGCCAACGTGAATGCCGGTGTCACTGTCGATGTCACTGCCCATGTCACTGCCAATGTGAATGCCGAAGTCACTGTCGACGTTACTGCACTTCTCATCACCAATGTGAATGCCGATGTCACTGTCCATGTTACTGCCCTCGTCAGCGCTAGTGTGACTGCCGATGACACTGTCGACGTTACTGCCCTCGTTATCGCCAATGTGAATGCCGATGTCACTGTCGATTTTACTGCCCTGGTCATCACAAATGTGAATGCCGATGTCACTGTCGATGTTACTGCCCATGTCATCGTCAAAGTGAATGCCGTGGTCACTGTCGATGTTACTGCCCCCGTCATCGCCAATGTGAATGCCGTGGTCACTGTCGATCATACTGCCCATGTCAACGTCAGTGTCATCATCAATCTGAATTTCGATGTAACTGTCGATATTACTGTTCTTGTCACCGGCAATGTGAATGCCGATGTCACTGTCGATGTTGCACCCCAAGTCAACGTCAGTGTCATCCTCAATCTGAATTTGTCGGTAACTCTAGATGTTGCTGTCCCTTTATTCGCCAATGTGACTGCCGATGTCACCGTCAGGGTCATCGTCAGTGTGAATGCCGATGTCACAGTCGATGTTACTGCCCTGGTCATCGCCAATGTGAATGCCGATGTCATTGTCGATGTTACTGCCCTCATCATCGCCAATGTGAATGCTTATTTCACTGTCGATGTTACTGCCCACGTCATCGCCAAAGTGAATGCCGTTGTTACTGTGTTTATGTTACTGCCCATGTCAACGTCAGTATCATCACAATCGGAAAGGCGCTGTCGCTGTCGATGTTACAGGCCATGTCATCAACAATGTGAATGCCGATGTCACTGTCGATGCTACGCCCCATTTCAACGTTAGTGTCATCCCCAATCTGAATTTCTATGTAACTGTCGATGTTACTGCCCTCGTCAGCGCTAGTGTGACTGCCGATGTCACCGCCGATGTTACTGCCCCTGACAACGTCAGTGTCATCATCAATGTGAATAACGATGTCTCTGTCGATGTTACAGCCCTCGTCAGCGCTAATGTGAATGCCGATGACACTGTCGACGTTACTGCACTTCACACTGCCAATGTGAATGCCGTTGTCACTGTCGATGTTACTGCCCATGTCATCGTCAAAGTGAATGCCGATGTCACTGTCGACGCTACTGCACTTCTCATCGCCAATGTGAATTCCGATATCACTGTCGACGTTACTGCACTTCTCATCACCAATGTGAATGCCGATGTCGCTGTCGACGTTGCTGCCCTCGTCATCGCTAGTGTGAATGCCGATGACACTGTCGGCGTTACTGCCCTCGTTATCGCCAATGTGAATGCCGACGTCACTGTCGATGTTATTGCCCTCGTCATAGCCAATGTGAATGCCGTGGTAACTGTCGATGTTACTGCCCATGTCATCGCGAAAGTGAATGCCGATGTCACTGTCGATGTTACTGCTCATGTCATCGCGAATGTTAATGCCGATGTCACTGTCGATGTTACTGCCCTCGTCATCGCCAACGTGAATGCTGGTGTCACTGTCGATATCACTGCCCATGTCGCTGCCAATGTGAATGCCGAAGTCACTGTCGATGTTACTGCCCTGGTCATCACAAATGTGAATGCCGATGTCACTGTCGATGTTACTGCCCATGTCATCGTCAAAGTGAATGCCGATGTCTCTGTCGTTGTTACTGCCCTCGTTAGCCCAATTGAGAATGCGGATGTCACTTTCGAGGTTACTGTCCATGTCACATGAATGTGAATGCCGATGTCACTGTCGATGTTACTGCCCTGGACAACGCCAATGTGAATGCCGATGACACTGTCGACGTTACTGCCCTCGTAATCGCCAATGTGAATGCCGATGTCACTGTCGATGTTACTGCCCATGTCAACGTCAGTGTCATCATCAATGTGAATGTCGATGTCTCTGTCGATGTTACTGCCCTCGTCAGCACTAATGTGAATGCCGATGACACTGTCGACGTTACTGCACTTCACACTGCCAATGTGAATGCCGTTGTCACTGTCGATGTTACGGCCCATGTCATCGCCAATGTGAATTCCGGTATCACTGTCGACGTTACTACACTTCTCATTGCCAATGTGAATGCCGTTGTCACTGTCGATGTTACTGCTCATATCATCGCGAATGTGAATGCCGATGTCACTGTCGATGTTACTGCCCTCGTCATCGTCAAAGTGAATGCCGTGGTCACTGTCGATATCACTGCCCATGTCACTGCCAATGTGAATGCCGATGTCACTGTCGATGTTACTGCCCATGTCAACGTCAGTGTCATCATCAATGTGAATGACGATGTCTCTGTCGACGTTACTGCCCTGGTGATCACAAATGTGAATGCCGTTGTCACTGTCGATGTTACTGCTCATATCATCGCGAATGTGAATGCCGATGTCACTGTCGATGTTACTGCCCATGTCAACGTCAGTGTCATCATCAATGTGAATGACGATGTCTCTGTCGACGTTACTGCCCTGGTGATCACAAATGTGAATGCCGTTGTCACTGTCGATGTTACTGCTCATATCATCGCGAATGTGAATGCCGATGTCACTGTCGATGTTACTGCCCATGTCAACGTCAGTGTCATCATCAATGTGAATGACGATGTCTCTGTCGACGTTACTGCCCTGGTGATCACAAATGTGAATGCCGTTGTCACTGTCGATGTTACTGCTCATATCATCGCGAATGTGAATGCCGATGTCACTGTCGATGTTACTGCCCATGTCAACGTCAGTGTCATCATCAATGTGAATGACGATGTCTCTGTCGACGTTACTGCCCTGGTGATCACAAATGTGAATGCCGTTGTCACTGTCGATGTTACTGCTCATATCATCGCGAATGTGAATGCCGATGTCACTGTCGATGTTACTGCCCATGTCAACGTCAGTGTCATCATCAATGTGAATGACGATGTCTCTGTCGACGTTACTGCCCTGGTGATCACAAATGTGAATGCCGTTGTCACTGTCGATGTTACTGCTCATATCATCGCGAATGTGAATGCCGATGTCACTGTCGATGTTACTGCCCATGTCAACGTCAGTGTCATCATCAATGTGAATGACGATGTCTCTGTCGACGTTACTGCCCTGGTGATCACAAATGTGAATGCCGTTGTCACTGTCGATGTTACTGCTCATATCATCGCGAATGTGAATGCCGATGTCACTGTCGATGTTACTGCCCATGTCAACGTCAGTGTCATCATCAATGTGAATGACGATGTCTCTGTCGACGTTACTGCCCTGGTCATCACAAATGTGAATGCCGTTGTCACTGTCGATGTTACTGCCCTTGTCATCGTCAAAGTGAATGCCGATGTCACTGACGATGTTATTGCTCTCGTTATCGCCAATGAGAATGCCGATGACTCGGTCGACGATCCTGCCCTCGCCATCGCCAATGTGAATTCCGATATCACTGTAGACGTTACTACCCATGTCAACGTCAGTGTCATCGTCAATGTGAATGTCGATATCTCTGACGATGATACTCCCGTCATCAACGCTAATGTGAATGTCGATGTCTCTGTCGACGTTACAGCCCTCGTCATCGCCAATGTGAATGCCGATGTCACTGTCGACGTTACTGCCCTGGTCATCGCCAATGAGAATGCCGATGACACGGTCGACGATACTGCCCTCGCCAACGTCAATGAGAATTCCGATATCACTGTCGACGTTCCTGCACTTCTCATCGCCAATGTGAATGCCGTTGTCACTGTCGACGATACTGCCTCGCCATCGCCAATGTGAATTCCGATATCACTGTCGACGTTCCTGCACTTGTCATCACCAATGTGAATGTCGATATCTCTGTCGATGTTACTGCCCTCATCAACGCTAATGTGAATGCCCATGTCACTGTCGATTTTGATGCCAACGTCATCGCCAATGTGAATGCCGATGACACTGTTGACGATACTGCCTCGCCATCGCCAATGTGAATTCCGATATCACTGTCGACGTTCCTGCACTTCTCATCACCAATGTGAATGTCGATATCTCTGTCGATGTTACTGCCCATGTCATCATCGATGTTAATGTCGATGTCTCTGTCGACGTTACCGCCCTCGCCATCGCCATTCGCCATCGATTTTAATGTCCACGTCATCGACAAACTGAATGCCGATGTCACTGTCGCCGTTACTGCCCTGGTCATCGCCAATGTGAATGCCGATGTCACTGTCGATGTTACTGCCCTGGTCATTGCGAATCTGAATGCCGATGTCACTGTCGATGTTACTGCCCATGACAACGCCAGTGTCTTCATCAATGTGAATGTCTATGTAACTGTCGATGTAACCGTCAGTGACATAGTCAATGTGAATTCCGATATCACTGTCGACGTTCCTGCACTTCTCATCGCCAATGTGAATGCCGCTGTCACTGTCGATGTTACTGCCCTGGGCATCGCCAATAGTAGAAGTAGTAGTAGTAGTACGGTTCTCCCTGGAGAGGGGAAGTGCGATTTCCCCCCCAAGGCCCAGCTGTGGCTCAAATCGCCGTTAGCTCTCAAACAGCCCCCGCCGCGTTAGCAGGGGGGCTGCCGTTGGCATTACCCGGGGCTATTATTTCCCACGGTTTTCCAACCCGACCAACTTTTTTAGGCCCGGGCCACATGGAGGCGAGGAAGTACTCGCCGGGGGGCGGAGAGTCACTAGGATCGTCCCTTCCCTACCTAAGTGAATTAGCTATGGAATATGGTCGTCGGGGCAACCGAT
>NW_015374138.1:0-1234 GCF_001272555.1 Dufourea novaeangliae | reverse complement strand
TAATGGTCGACGCTCTCTCTCTCCGGCGCACCACGGATCGTTGCAGCGTGTGCCAAACGCCCCCGTGACCCGTCGACATATATGTTCCAAGGTCACGAATGTTTACCGGCACGTGTGGCCTATTTTCGGTAATGCCGTACCTTACGTCCGGCGCCTCGTTCGTGAGAACTGCCTTCGGGAATACGATGACCGCAGGGCTCGTTGGGCCGTGGTCCCGCAAAGACATGCTCTTCACGCTTCCGGGACTCGGTTCGCCAGTATACGCCCCGCTGTCCGGAATCGCATTCGGGCCCCCAGGCGTTTTTAATCTACTCAAGGCGGCACTTCCAGGCCCCCGAAGGGTTTAATACCTGGAACGGCCATCACCCCCCTTCCCTCGGGCCCGAATGAGCGCTCCTGGCGTTTGTGTCTCTTACCTCTGTTCCGGTGTCCTCTCGTTGAAGATCCGCCCGGTCCAGTCTGTGACCACGCGTCCTTGATCGCTGTCCCGCACGCTATTCGGTATCGGTGCCCTTTGCCCGCGGGATGCCGCCACAGGTTTGGATGTGTGTTCGGTGTACACACGCCTGTGTCAACGTCCGCGATCGGACTCCCCGATGCCTATCTTAAACTAATTCGAGAACGGAGGGGGATTTTTAGGCCTATTTATCCCGTCCTTGGACAAATATATCTGCCTACCCCCTCCACGGACGGTCTTCGGGTTCCGGGCCCTTGCTACCCCCGGGCTACTTCCCGGAACCCCCCGGTCCGTTGTTCTCCGTGGATCCTATGATTTTTGTCACTGTGCTCCCTGTGGAGGGTACTGGCTCTTAAGAAAGAGTTTTCCGTCCTCCCGGGACCACAGCGGAGACCGAGAGGCAAAATACGGCAGGAGTTGACAGGGTTCCCCATTTATCTTTTCCCCCGTGGCGCCTCTTCACGAGTGGTCTTCGGGAAGCATGTCGGCAAGCTTACGCCCCCTGTCTGCCTTTACCCTCCCGACTCGTATCTCATCATCCCGTGTTTACAGGTCGGATCCACGTTTATGTACTACTTGTTGGAGAGCCTGAAGCAGCCTATCCCCTCACCTTTATGAGTTCCCCGTTGGTGACACCGGGTATCCTCATAGGATCGGGGGGGGACTGAGAGGGAGATTTGTGCCTGGACGAGAGCCACCGAAACTCTCCCCCTACACCCTCCCTCTTCACGCAAGGTCCACGTGGGTCGAGCTTCGGGACAAACATTAGTCCCACTC